>NC_045752.1:2100000-2305000 GCF_008692095.1 Etheostoma spectabile
AAACCAGCAGATGATAACTGTTTCAAAGTCATTTTCAGTAATACTTTGAATTGTTTGTGAACGTTTTGCAATTTACCATTTGACTATTACGATAGCAGTACGAATAATAAATCTTGAGTGCATCCATCGTTGATTAATAATGTAGTCTAATGTGTACAAATCTCAACATATTGCTACTGTTGGTGTGATAACTGCCGTTTTTTTTGTTTCTTAATAAATTCATTCAATGTCCATTGCTCACCTTTGCTGGATTTGAGTTGGCTTGTGTTAGAGTTTAGATGTTCTTCCTTTAAACAATGTCTTGTCATGTCCTGTGTGTGCACTATGTATGATATTTCAAATTTGTCCATAAATGACCTCTGAACCACTCACCTTTCTGGTAGTCCTCTCATTTGTACATACGTAACAGTAACTTTAAAAAGAGGCATCATCTTTTGGTTGCCGAAACTGAAAATATGGTTTCCATAGTCACCTTATATTTTGAGTAATTAGGATACTATGCAGTTACTATCCAGCTCTTGCAACCGCCACGTCATTACATCGTGGAGCTGCCTGCTTGTGTTACTTCGAGCTCCAGTATGTCTACCCCTGTAGCTCTGAAGGATGTGCTACCTTCAACTAGTCACCTTGCTGTGTCACTCACCGAGGTGTGTGCTTTACATGCTTTGCAGTGTCATTTTGCGTCCAGCTCAAAGATGTCGGATAGTCTACTTCGTCTCCCAAGACTTTACACATTTTATTTTTATTTTCCATTCAGGTTCATCTGGTTCTTGGTCTGTTGAATCAATTTGCATCAAACAACTTAATTTGCTTCACCAATGTCTCTATGTCTGTGTGCACGTGCGTAAACGCACCAACACGTGTCGCATTGTCATATGCAGCGTTGACTGAGTCTGACTATAACAGCAATCAATAAATAAATATAACAAATGAAACAAATATTTTAAAAAGTATTTATTTTGAGGTGCACGTTCTGTTGTTGGCTGTCTTTATTTTTTTATTTGTTATAAAGTGGTTGCCATTGATGGCAACAACAGGCCAAGAATTGGTTGCCCATTTCTCAAAATGGTTGCCAATGGCATTTAGAGAAACTGGCAACCAATTCTTGGCCTGATGTTGCCGTCCGTGGCAACCACTTTTATCGTTACTGGTCTGTATCAGCCCTGGGTTGTATCAGTACTTTGTTACTGCACCACTTATAAACACAGTGTATTTGGAACCATTGGATTTTTAAATATAGTCTGTCAAATTTCTAACACACTGTTTGTCTCTGCTCCACCAGCCGTCCAGATATCGCCCTTCTCTGGTTCCTCATTCCTTTCAAGGCTGCGAAACACCTGATATGTGACCAGTACAGGTGGCTGACCATCAAGATTGTCAGTGCTCTCCTGCTGCTGGCCATCTTGGCTCTTTTCCTCTACAACATGCCTGGTTACATGGTGAAGAAAATGCTGGGAGCTTGAGATATCTGCTGGATTTGACTATTTCACACACAAAAGAAATGTATGTTGCCCTTGTGTTTTTTAAAACGTTTTTTTGCTATTTGACCAAAGACACCATCAAGTTGTATTACAAGCATTAGAATGCCTACAGTATACAATAAAGCAAGTCTATTCTTATATTGACATGCAATTGCTTAAATCCATTACTGCAATGTAGTGGTGCAAATTTCTTTATTTCACAATGATGGTTAGTTTAATCTTGCTTAAAAGATCATCATTATTATTAATGTTGATGTTGTTCTTTTGCTTGTTGTGGTTGCTGCTGTTGCAGGGTAAGACTGTCATCTTTGTGCTGATTTATTGTGAACTTAACAGTTTGTCAACAGTGTGTAGTATTTGTCTGACTTTTGAATTTGTGAATAAAGTAACAACTACAAAAGTTTCTAATCTTACATAATCTGTCCGGTCATCTGATCATATTCATGACTGTTAAAGCTCTCCAGTGTTGCTCAGTGGCGGCAGCTTTCATGTCTTAGGGGCTTCAAAGTTATTGGATATTTTAAAAATGGCCAATCTTCTAAAGTGGCCAAACTATTTTATTTTTGTGGATATTTATTTTAAAGAAATGTAGAAAAATACTACATTTGTGCAGTGTGGTTTGGTAGTGGGAGATTCATATACCGTTATATGACATTCAATATGCTGTCAGAGGAGATGGGAGGGGAAACATTTCTGTTAACCCTCTCTCTTCCCACCGACCTGCACATTTCAAATTAAAAACCTTTTATCAACGTCTTTTTCGACCCTTTTGTGTCGTTCCCCCGAAGTTTTTGTCACTTTTTCAACGTCTATCGACTTTTTCTGGGCCTTTTGAATTACTTGTGGGTTTTTTCCCAAATTTTTAAAGCTTTTTTATTTTTTTTTACATTTGTCACTCTGTTCGGCATCTGTTCACATTTTTGTCACGTTTTTTATTTTATTTTTTATTTTTATATCATTTGTTCACATTTTAGTCATATATATATATATCCAATGTGGAAATCGATGACGTAAAATCGAGTGCCCCCAATGACTCGTCATATTAAAAGGACGCCTCCTTGCGATGGCTTAGTCGAAAACGAGCTGTCAACTCGAACTCATCATGTAAAGCCAACAGCTGCCACATAATATTAAGACAGGACGCGATGTAAAGTTAGTTTGACAAGTTTACAGTTTAGTTTGTTCTCTGGAATTAAATGTTTAGCATGGTAACACGCTATCATTGGCAACACCGCCACGGTTGGGTAAAAAAGTGCGGCGGAGGGATAACATTTGCTAGGCGATTCATTAGGCAGAAATGGACGGCAATGAAGCTACAGGTAAGATGCCCAACTTTGAAATATAACGTGGGCTCTAGCAATTGTTTTAAAAATTGTGTAACCGGTTGGTTAGAATTTGGTCACGTGAAAGGTCACGTGACCTATACGGAAATAAAGTCACCGCTGTCGGCCTCTCTCCTTCCATTGCTGCCTCGTGTGCTGGTGTACAAAGCGTTCGGTGTTGTGTGCTGGTCTCTGGATGGTACAGCCAAGCATGGCCTAGCCAAGCCAAGCCAAGCCAAGCCGAGTCATAGTGCCGCTGCTGTTTTGCCTATGTCAGACTGTTTTGCCTACCTTAGATTGTTTACTCACGTGCTCTAACTTATAAATCGCTCGTATTGTAAATTATTTTACGTGTTAATGATTGTGTTTTACATTGTTTTATGGGAGAACGTTTGACCTGGGCTGTGTGTCTTCGACTTTTAATCAGGTCATAGTGTTGGTAGAATTTATGGTTGCTTAAGCTAGTGGTTAACAGGTGGGGAAAAATAACTAACTGATGTTATTAGTATGATGCATGATTTTAATGTTTTGATATTTGCATGTGGTGTTTTATTTATGGTGTCAATCCGGTTGTACGATCCACCTGGTAAAACTGTGGCAACCAGTTGTTTTAAAATAGTTTCTTCAAATTTATTAAATACTTTTAACGAGACAAATATCACTCCTCCCGGGCCTTAAATATTTGTTTGTTTTGTTTTCTTTATTACATTAGTTGTGTTGTTAATTAATTGTTCTTTTATAGTTAGGTTTAAGTAAATGTTGTTTTTGTTGAGTTTGTAATAAATCATTTTCCATAGCTTTACATAACCACGTCTCTGATCTCTTATGTAGCCTTGCCTGTGTAGTGGGAGTCCCTGGGATTGGTAACAGCTGAATTCATATTTGAAACTCTTTGGGTGAAAGTCCCAAGATGGCGTTGTCGAGTGTTAAATTGCTTTGGCTAAGTTTGGCTAGGCCCTCCGTTGGGCCTGGTTACAATTGCATTGTGCGTTTAATAAGCGATTCGTCAAATATTAACATAAAATGTCTTTTGGGGATTTGTGCTATTTTACGTTCGAATAGTCGCGCATTAACAGACCTTCCACAAAGCGCAGCTGGAACAGGAACAGCGTAACTTTCAGCTTTCACTGGCCCTCTTATGGCAGCCTGGTCCGTGTACGGTCAGTGTATGTTTCGGTCATTCGATTTTCATTTCATGAACAGGTATTCAAAAACAACAAAAACAAGTGGTTATTTGATTTTTGTTTTAAAAAACAAAATTAAAATACAAAGCATTTTTCTTTTTCATGGTCAAAAACGGATGAGCAAAATTTAAAAAAAAAAATGATTTGATTTGGATTTTCTATTTCATACAACAAAACATATGTTCACTAGAAAACAGAAACGAAAAAAGGCCTGTTTTTTTCGTATTCTCGGACCGGATGTTGTCGCGAAAGGGCCAATGAGACTGCTGCCGCCGTGTAGTGAGAAGAGGCTGCCTCACGTGTAACGCTCACCTAGCTAGAGTGACACATCTTTCTGTTCAAATCAAAACTTGTTACTTCTTACGTTAGATAGAAATGGACCAGTACATAGTTTTCAGGAACAATAAACGAGTGTGTCTCAGGGAAGAAGACATGACTGGAGAAAAACGTAGTCGCATATTTCAGGTAAAAAATACGAATGTTCTCTAGGCTATGACATCAGTCTCTGAGGGTTAGCCAGTAGTTTATTACAGTTATTGAATTTCGAGCCTATCCACGTGCACATCACCAGCCACGTTTAATGACGCATTGTTTGGTTCAATACAGTTGGTAATATAGGCTTGTTACTGTTAGCGCTATTTCATATAATTACATTAATATTTAATGTGGTTTCCACGTAATGGAAGTTTTGTGGTTTAAACGAAAAAACAAACTATCAAAACGGTAAATATGGAATTATGTATGTTTGAATCTCCTTTTTTATACATTTTATACCGTATGATGTGTAATCAGGACTTGTGTCTGAAATAAAGCTTTATATAATCCAACGGAGTAAACCGTATCGTCCAAAAATGTCCTGGGCGTCCACCAGACGTCTTTTTTTGCAGCTTGGAGAGTCTTTTTGAAGTTGAAAAAAGGTTCAACTTTTATGAAAAAACAGGCCTGAGGCAAGTGCTTTTTTGACAGCCGACCAATGACAAACGGAGTATCATAACAACAAGAGAAAATGGAGTCGGAGCACAGCGAGTTATATGCTCACATGGTTTGACCAGGTTCTCACTGTACAGGAACTCTGTTATATGTAACGTTTGTCGCACCCCTCTCTCACTCTCTCTCTCTCTCTCTCTGTTCTCTCTCTCTCTCTCTCGCTCTAGATGGCTCCACTGCTTAGTTTGATCGTTAGCATCTCTCCACATAATGCTCTAGCTAGGATACTGTAGCAGTAGCTGTTGTAGAAACAAAAGATGTTCTCGGCTGCTTTTAGGAAAAAAAGCGTTGCCATTTTCCACTACAGAAGCACCCTAGTCAACATTCTTTTGTCAAAAAATAGTTTTTGCTAACTTTGTCCCAAGTGATGTACGTAAGTGAGATGACACCATGCAGATTAGACTGATGGATCCCATGTGGAGCGGGTCCTGGGTCCTGAGAAGACTTCCCCTCCTGCCCTCTAGGAGGCGCTACCGGAGCCTCTGTTCCAACCCACCTGCTGCTGCTCGATGTTCCTTTTTGTCAATGATTCATGATGCTGATGATAACAAATAAACAGCCAAAACAATTGTATTGTTTTATTTCATAGATTCAGATGTAGATTGTATTAACCTTTTTTTTTTTTTTTTTTTTTTTTTAGAAACTTTTATCAAAAGGAGCTCTACTTTTTACCCCTTAAAAAATGAAGGGGAAGATAGATGCTGTGGACAATAGTTTTCTTAATTATTCTATAGAACTTATTCTCCATCTTCAACATCTCTGCTGAGCTTGTAGATAACTTTATAGTGTGATAATGAGAGAGATTGATTGTACCGTAATCCTAACAATAATAATGCTTTCATTATTTGACCCCCTAACAGCAATGCCTTAGAAGAGCTCTAACACACTCTCTTAATTGTATGCTGTGCAGATTCAGAGTATGGACACAGAATCACACTGTAAAACAAGAACTTGAAATTGCTCATCTTAATTTGATTTTCAATTGAGCTGAACAAAAAACACGTAATGGCATTGTAATCTTTGTTAAAGCAGTTACTACAACTCACTGTATTACATTTCTTGTGATAAATTGGTCTCAATGCAAAATGTATGGTGGCGCCACTTTGAAATTGTAGTTGGACTCAAATTGAGGCCAGGTCAAGTACTCTGCGCACGCTCCACGCTAAAACGGGGTTTCTCGGGCAGTTCTGCAGGTCACGTGTTTTCATCATAGACTGTATATATTAATATTAACGGTCTAGGCCGGGTTTTCATCCACCTTTTGGACATGTTGGATTAAATCGAGATGAGAACTTCTAAATACCATTAATGGCTGTACTAAGAAAGTCATAAAGGTTAGTAACGTTATTTTGTTTGAATTTAGTACTGCAAAATTGACTTTGCATTAATCTTTTTTTTTTTTTAATTGTAATTTAAGTGTGTGCGTGATGCTACCCTGCACCTTGCTTGCTAACTAGCTAATGCTAATGTGAAGTAACGTTAATGTTCATTAACGTTAATGTTAGCATGAAAAGGTTAAACTTAGCTAGCTAAATAGCTAGAGTTATCTAACGTTAGTGGGTTTGATCAATTCCGTGTATATTTTGAACATACTGGTTACATCCGCTGGTTAGCCGGTAAAGTTTACCGGTAATGATGGTAATGACCTGAATATGACAGTTTATCGGGTAAACTGTCATATTCATTACCATTACAGATGGGGCTTATGTAGATTTATTTAAATGTTAAGGGGAAGATTAAAAATAGAAACTGGATCTGTGAATTCTCACACAATCACAACTGAATTCATATCTTGCTAATAAGTCAGAATCTAATTAACCAGTTTCCCAGTTTCTGTCATTATAATCAGAGTCCCAGTTTCTGTCATTATAATCCTATATGTTATGTTTTAGGCCTATTGGCAGACATCCATTTAAAATGTAGCCTTTGCCATATGAAGACATGTCCTCCATGTCCACTGAAGTTTCTCAGCGTCTCTCTAGTAACATTTGAGTGGTCCAAGTAGCTTTGCATAAAAAATTCGCAAGGCTACTTTTACTTTTATACTTTAAGTAAATTTCCAAGCTTGTACTTTGTTACTTTTACTTGAGTAAAGAAGTTTAATCGGTACTTCCACTTTTACCGGAGTATTTTTTAACACAAGTATCTGTACTACTACTTAAGTACGGAAAGTGAGTACTTTTGCAATCTCTGACCTGGACAAAGCCCAGCTGTTTGTGGAAATCCTCCCACACAGCAGCTGTTTGTGTGTTTGGTGTGTTTTTGTGTTTTTGTCTGTCTGTCTGTGTTTCTGTTCCCGCCTGCATGTTCCACAGAGTGTGGACCCCCCCCCGTTGATTTTACCTACACCCAGCACCAATTCCAATCAGCGCACCTACTAATGGAGCTCAGCGTAAGTTCAAGACTTTAATAACATTTTCACATCACTCCTAGTTGATCAGCTGTTTCTATGCATTCACTTTTCAGTTAAACCAACCAGATTCAGAATGTATTTTACAACCCAATCACAGCATGACGTCCCTGTTTTAAATCTGGTCTCTCCTCTGCGGTTGTCAGTTGTCATTTCAGGACTAGAGTGGGAACTTTTACCTTCACTTCATTTTCTGGGCCCGTGTCTCACGGTGGTAGCAGCTGTTCTTGATCTCAGAGGAAAATGCTCTTTTTGACCGCATCAAATCCCAATCACCTATAGGCATGTATATGTGTTGATGGTTGTTGGTGGAGCTAATGGACACATGATTCTTGCCCGTTCATTAGAAGAGATTGTGATTAATGACCTTTTCATCAACACAACTACGACTATTGACTCTGTGAATTCAACAGTAGGCTACCGACGGTGTATGGTATAAGAGGGCTTCAGCTTGTCTGTGTTTTAGTCCGTTCAGCTGTCCCTCAGTGGCCAAATTTAAGAATATTCTCGGTAATTCTAGGCTTTATTGTTTAGATGATGTCTTGTCATTGTTGCTGACTATCTACAATTTTAATTGATAGCTAATTGGCTTATCTGACAGACTGCAGTCGCTTCATCACACATCACAACCCTGGGAAGGCAACTGTTGTTGTGGCCTGTTTTATCAGTTGCACAGAATACGTTGCACTATATCAGTGCAGCGTCTGCAATCACAGATGTCTGGCTATACATGGAACCTGTGGTAGGTCTTGTTTCATAATCACTATGATGTTTTCTCACCTTTTCGGTCATGTTGGCTGTTGGTTGTGCGTCATTCACCTTGAGTAGACTCCCTGATTTTGTTGCCGTGCAGGCACACTTTGCTCTTTTTAAATCTCTGATACTAGTCTACTTACAGTATGGCTTATGGCATCATATAGGCTTACCTACGGTGTAACGTCATCGCAAACTCTTTGTACCTAACCGTCTGCTCCGTTCCCTGATGTTACTAACTGGAAGATCTCTGTTCTCAGAAGTAACCCACCTTCAGAATCCTCTCCTGCCAATAGCCACGCAACGCCCTGAAACATAAAGTCTAACGCCGCACTGTGGAACACAGCCCAGCCCCCCCTCTGCCAGTCCAGCCATCTTCGGACTCAGCCCCCCCTCTGCCAGTCCAGCCATCTTCAGACCCGGCACTCCCTCTGCCAGTCCAGCCATCTTCGGACCCAGCACCCTCTCTGCCAGTCCAGCCATCTTTGGACACAGCACCCCCTCTGCCAGTCCAGCCATCTTCGGACCCAGCACCCTCTCTGCCAGTCCAGCCATCTTTGGACCCCGCACCCCCTCTGCCAGTCCAGCCATCTTTGGACCCCGCACCCCCTCTGCCAGTCCAGCCATCTTCAGACCCGGCACCCCCTCTGCCAGTCCAGCCATCTTCAGACCCGGCACTCCCTCTGCCAGTCCAGCCATCTTCGGACCCAGCACCCGCTCTGCCAGTCCAGCCATCTTCAGACCCAGAACGCCAACTGCCAGCCTACACTCACATTTTCCCCTTCTGCCAGTCCAGCCATCTTCAGACCCACCACTCCCACTGCCAGCCCACACTCACAGCTTCAATAAAATAAGATTCTTTACCACCTATTCCAGTCTGCGCCTGAGTTCTGTCCCCTAATCCAGACAGCCTCTCCCTCCTTAATCCTCTGACGGTTTCCCAGAACCTCCTCACAGCCTCTTCAAGCTCCTCTCACATCATCAATTATCCTCTAGGCAAATCTCTCTAAGATATAGAAAAAAAACTTCATGTACTCAAGCTCCATCAGCTTTCAACAAAATGTCTCCACTGCACCAAAACCCTGATAAACTGCTCTGTGCCATGTGCAGTGTTACAGTGCAGATCCACCTGGCCATGCGACTCTTCTGTCGCGCTGCGCTCCACTCTATTCCTTTGGCCTTCTGTCCAGAAATAATAATGCTGCTTCCTCAAGTAAACTGGACTGGTCAAAACTGAGTAAAGAGCTGGTAGCTGGATACTCATTGCAAACAGAAAGTCTTAAATAATATTGCTCTTCAGGAGGCCTTAATGTGCTCAGATATGAATTGTAAAGATGTGCTACATGTTGATAAACTCTGTGCCATGTAGGATGATATTGTGAAATTGAAGGTATTAGAAGCCCAGAAAAAATAGCTGAGCTTTGGCATAAGCACTACTGTGACCTATTTAATTGTGTGAAAAGTAACCCAGTTAGAATTAATCAGGAACATATTGGTCTCTCAGCAGATATTATAGTTAGGGCAGCAGATATTTATAATGCCATCAATATGTTGGAGAACAACAAAGCCTGGTATGGACATAACCAAAGTATGGAATGCATTACTGCAGAGCATCTTAAAATATTCCAGCCATAAGCTCTGTCCTGTGCTTTCCATGTGCTTTAATGGTTGTCTTGTTCATGGCGTCCTGCCAAATTCTGTTGTGTCTGGAATGTTACTGCCTGTGCAGACAAGGCTGGTAAGCTCAACAGAGTTGACAATTATCAACCTATTGCATTAGCCAGTATCTTGTCTAAAGTAATGGAGAGAATACCGTTAAAGCTAGAAATGTATGTCCTTACTTCTGACGATCAGTTTGGGTTCAAAAGAAAGCATGGGACTGACCTGTGTATCTATGCTCTTTAAGAGATTGTGTTCAGGTACACAGGTCTGAATATATCTGTATTCCTATGTTTTATTGATGCGTCAAAGGCATTGGTTAAAATTAATTATGAACAATTGTTGATAAAATTGCTAGATAGAGGTGCCCCTAAATTTTTAGTGAGAATTTTAGTATTTTGGTATGCCCATCAAACGTTTCAGGTTAAACGGGACAATGTTGCATCTGCTCCATTCTATGGAAGGGAGTACGGCAAGGAGGAATTTTGTCCTATTTTACTTAATGGTTACGTGGATGAATTAGCTAAATAGGTTAAAACGTGGCTGTCTTGTGGGCAACACTATTGTTAATCAATGTTTTCAGTATGGCCTTGATTATTATATAAGGTATAACGCTAAGAAAAGCCACATAATGATATTTAGAAGCGATGAGGACAGGAAATCAACTTTTACGACCTTTTCTTTGTCGGATAGTCCTCCTGCAATAGGTGAGGAAACTAAATATTTAAATGTAAATGTGCTGTTTTTATATATATAATTTAGGTCATGTCATATCCAAAGACTGGACGGATGACAAAGACCTTTACCGACAGCGATGTAAAATGTATTCTCACGCTAACATGCTTATAAGGAGGCTTTCTATGTGCTCTTGGTGTAGAACCTACATCAAACCGCTATGTACTGCTCAACTGTGGTCAAACTATAAGCAAAAGGGTATGCAAAGGCTCAAAGTAACATACAATGATGCAATGAGGCTGCTGCTTCGTGCCCCTAGGTGGCATATATAGCAGTTGGAGTTATTGCGGCCGCCTTGTAGGGGTAATTAAGTTCCCCACCTGGGGAGGACTGAGTGGGGCAGGATCTAGGTCCTCCACACCCAGTGCCTAAAGCTTCAGTGTTCAAATAGATGAGCAGGTTGTCCACTGTTTAGCAGCCTGGACCGACACCAGCTTCTTAGGCAAAGTAAAGTAGGCTTGAGATTAGATGGTGGCCTCCTGAAGTGTGTGTGCAGTGCATCTACAATAGGTGCTGAGGGAACCTGACACTGCCTCTACTTTCCAGAAACCTAGCTGAACAGGTGTAGCGCCCCTACCCCCAGATAAGTAGTATATGAATATAAGGTAATGAAATATGAAACAAAATGCATTTGGTGAATTTAGGAATAAACACCCGTGGTTTACTTAATTGGTTTTACTGTATGAGTTCAGTTATACATACCCTCTGAGCCCTAAGGCCATTTTTACAGTTCATTGTCCGTCTGGATTTATTTTATAAAAAAGCTTGTAAAACATCAACCCTGTCATCTACAGTCAAGATATGAACATCATTTTTTTCAGGACAAACTGTATTATAAGAATATTTGGGTTGCAATGAGGTCACTTGAATGTTAAAAATGGTTGTAGGACCTTAAAGACAAATAAATAAATAAAACGGAACATGAATCTTCCAGATATGTAATGATATCACAGACAGAGCAGTAAAACCTAAGCCATTTTACTCTCTAAAACACTTCTCATATGTCTTGGGAGTCACACTGTGAAGAAATAATCAAGTCCATACGCTTTTGCCCTCATGACATTTACTTATGCCAATAATCAACATAATAATGTCATATTTATTGATATTACATCCACAGCAATGCTACACAAGCATTTGTGTGTCTAAAACAGTTCTTCTATATGCAAAAATAAACATAATAAACATTATAACTCATAGAAAGCACATACTATTTACATTTCTTCAAAAAAGGCCCAAACATATAATATATAATATAAATACGTGCCAAATCTCAAACCAGTGAGACCATTATGCTCTAGAAAACGGTAGATATCTATCTTGTGCACTATATCATCTTTGCATTGCATACTAGACAGTTTGACTGGGAGCATTGGCATCTTTCAGCCGCCATACTCTTTGGATGACGTTGTCTCCCATATATGGGCATACTATTGGCTTCACTTCCCTAAACACACGAGAGCAGACACGGAGCCGCGAGCTAGCGGCATAAATGAGCCAAAATGTGATGAATTATTGACATAAAGTGGAAAAATCTTGGATGTAACGGTTTGGATTTAATGCTCAATGGCCCCAAAAAAGGCTGGAAGTCCCAGGCTGGATAGAAAATCACCTGTAGAGGCTAGAAGGACCCAGAAAGACCTCCAACTCGTTACCTTTTAGCGCAACTTTTGGTGAGTTTCTGTGTTGTATGGTTGATAAATGATTAAACTATGAATTAGAGGCGCTGTTTTTGCTCGTGGGCGAGTCTCTCGGTCTCAGAGGGTAAACACGTCGGTCCGTGGACGTTTTGATAGTTTGTTTTTTCGTTTGAACCACAAAACAAAATAACGAGAAAACCACCGTTTTTCGTTTGTCGTTTCAAACCAAAAACAAAGAACGGTAAAAAGAGAGCTGTTCTCCCCTTTTGGTTTCTGAATTCGAAAAATGAAAAATGAGTAACCCAATTTCAAATAACGGACCGTTTTTGTTTTTTTGAAATCCTTATTTTAATTTCTCCGTTTGAAGATCTACATTAAAAGAAAGACAGGTGGGCCGGAAGTAATAGTAAATATAGCCTACAAAAATAAAAGCCAAGCTTTTATAACGGGTAAATTGTGCTACACTAACGTTATACCAGAGTAACGTTAGAAGAAAAAAGTAAATCAATAAATAGGCTGATATGAACCTGGACCGAAAGAAATATGTTCGCAACAGTAGTTTATTACAGTTATTAATTTCGAGCCTATCCACGTGCACATCACCAGCCACGTTTAATGACGCATTGTTTGGTTCAATACAGTTGGTAATATAGGGTAACCTATAATGTAGTTAGTAATAGGGTAACCTATAATATAGTTGGTAATATAGGGTAACCTAAGAACTTGTGTGTGTGTGTGCAGAGTTGTTACTGTTAGTGCTAATTAAATTAATATTTAATGTGGTTTCCATGTAAGGGACCAAACTGGTCCCCTTTCTACCAGCAGATGGCAGTATTTAAATGACTGACTGTATTTTGCCTTTGGTAAACTGTTTTAAATCAAGATTACTGATAACAGATGTATTTATTGTTGTTCATTTCATTTGGTTTTTGATTTTATTTGCAACCTAGTTATCATCAACATCATCATCGTCATCATCATCATCATCATCATCATCATTCCCCCCCAGCCCAGAGTTAAACCTGCAGGCCCTTCTGTTTTAACCTGACTCTGACACTGCTATCAGCTTCTCAGCAGCTCAGACAACAAACTCACATCAGAAATGTCCTAATGTAGGCCGTCTGGCCAAAAGAAGGATTTACCAGTTTGCAATACACTGTGTGAATCTTTCTTCGCTCTACACATTCCAGTGTGTATCACATACAACACTCCCATTGTGTCACGCAAGTGAGGAGAATCCATACACGCTAAACATTTATTCAACATAAGAGCACACATGCTTTCAAAGGCATTGCATGTACAATCTATGTCTGCAGAACATTACAGTCAACTCTTAAAACAGTTCACGCAGTATAATAGCGCACATGGAAATCAGCCAATCAAACATTATGAGGAGAAAAAGAGCTCATTTTGGTGAGTAGGCTAAGGCCTTAAGCAGCAGGGATAAGAAACAGGATTTGTGAAAGCACAGTTATAATGAAAATAATGGAGTGTTTAGCTTTCCAAAATTACAGAACATAAAACTTAATTTCTCTATTATCTCCATATGATAGTAGGCTAGCTCGCACACAGCAGACATGGTGCGACACCTACTGGTCTGCTTTTGTAATGTTTTGAACTGCCATTGATGGACTATCACGTTGGAAACCACATTAAATATTAATTTAATTATACAATAACAGTAACGACCCTATATTACCAACTGTATTGAACCAAACAATGCGCTCATTAAACGTGATTGGTGATGTGCACGTGGATAGGCACGATATTAAATAACTGTAATAAACTACTGTTGCTAACATATTTCTTCCGGTCCAGGTTATATCAGCCTATCTATTGATTGATTTTTTTTTTTCTTCTAACGTTACTCCGTTAAGTGTTGCATATTATGCCCGGTATAAAAGCTTGGCTTTTATTTATATAGGCTATATTTACTATTACTTCCGGGTCACCTTGGCCCACCTGTCTTTCTTTTAATGTAGATCTTCAAACGGAGAAATGAAAGTAGGAATTTCAAAAAAACAAAAACGGTCCGTTATTTGAAATTGGGTTACTCGTTTTTCGTTTTTTGACTTCAGAAACCAAAACGGTAGAATGGCTCTCTTTTTACCGTCTCTTTGTTTTTGGTTTGAAACGACAAACGAAAAAAGGTGGTTTTCTCGTTATTTCGTTTTGTGGTTCAAACGAAAAAACAAACGGTCAAAACGTATAAACTCAGTGATGCACAGTAGAAATGTACTTTTGGTCCAAACATGTTTTCCTCGTCAGTAACATTGGTCAGAACTACAAACTTTGAACGAACTACCTAGCTAGCTTGACAAACGAGTAGTTTTTACTTCATAGAAAGTAACATTTGGTTGTTAACGCAGAGAAATCGTTTCCTCAAGGTACCCATTCGAAACGACAGGGGTTTGAAAGTGTAACTTTACATGATAAGTCAATTGTCAAGTAGGTGATAAAAGGTGATTTGGAGGATGCGGGCATCGATCCCGCTACCTCTCGCATGCTAAGCGAGCGCTCTACCATTTGAGCTAATCCCCCGGTCTGCTTGAGAAGGAAGTAGTTCCATATATATATCTATCTACAAATAGATGAGTTGTGAAAAGGAGTACCGTACAAAGGTGGATGTCTGCACTGCTACTGATGCTGTTTATGTTACAATGAAAGTAATAAAAAACTGGAAGAAGCTTTTATCATCTAACTAAGGTTTAAAATAGGCTAAATATTTGACTGTTTCAAACTTGAATAATAAAAAGATGACATAAACCCTCTGCTTCGCAGTGTTAAAATGCACATTCGAACTCTGACTTGCACACAAAAAGAGGTGTGAGGCTCATGATCTCTCACCAATGTTATGTGTTTGCTATAGATTTAAACAGATTTACTGTGGAATCTCATATACAATTAAACTAACGTTAACCCTTTACGTATAGGGTTTATTTTAAAAATGTAGCCAAAGTGAGCTCGCAATTTCAAATTCATACTCACTCAAAATAAACCACCACCATTTATTTCACAACTTTTTATTTATTCAAAACTCAAAAGATGAGTGTTCTGTAGATGTTTACATGATCAATGAATGCAAGCTTCAGAGCAGAGGACAGCCAGTTTGCAAGTAAAAAAAGCTGGAAGGGACAAGAAGACTTCCTTGGTTTAACTAGATGCTTATGATGACCAGTCAACTGGTCACAGATTTTTTTAATACTGACTTTCTTCCTAACTTTAACTCATATACCCTAGGCAACCCTTAACAGCAAATGAAAAGTGTACACAGTATGATTAGCAGGTTAAACATGACAAAACCTGATATGTAAAAATCTTCTATTTTATTCCAGCGTCAGGCTCCCTTATATTTTAGAATAAAACATTAGAACTGCTACAATCTATAACCATGTTGTCAGTCTGCAGGTGGCTTTTCACCTAAAAAATTCAAACTAGGCTTCTGCATGTTGGTAATTAACCACGATCGTGCGAATTCAGACAAAATCTCCACACAAAATACATATACAAAATATCACTCATTCACAGTCAATGTGTAACATTCTCATGCTCAGATATGTTGCTGATCAATAATAAATAATTGCAGATCACTGATCATATGCCTTGAGTCATTACACAAAGGAATTCCTCCAGCGTTTCTACATGCCATGAACACACCATAACAGAAACTAAAGGCTTGATACTGACTCAAGCACAAACCATAACTGAACAACACATAGCACGCACGGCCTCAGCTTTCAATTCATGTACAGCAGGGTTTGTTTGTCTGTTTGTTTTTTACCAATTTTGCTACAGAAAGTTCCTCTAAATTAAATATAAGTTAAATAAATAAGAAATTGTTATTAAAAAGTCACTTTTGTTACAGTTTTAGTGGCCCTGGGAGTGTCCTGGTGGCACATTGGAGCAGTGTTGTTCTGTGCTCTAATAAGTATCACAGCGCACCAAAGGCAAATAAATAACTCCATAATGAGTAAAGACATTGTTCTCTTAGAAATCACAAAGTCGGCAATATTTACAGACTTAAAATTCCCTGTTTGCCATAACAACCTCCTTGCCAAGCTCGGCTCGATTTTCTGTGTTACTCATGCTGAAATAACTGGAAAATGCCATACATTACTGCTATTGTTACTGTGTAAGTGGAGGCAGGGAGGAGCAGCAGATGTTGATGCAGAGTAGTTGGGTATACTGTGTAGATGGCCAGAGGGTGGAGGGGGGAAGGTTAAGAACAGCTATACAAATGAGAAAGAAAAGAAAGAGAGAGTAAGGATAATGGTGAGAGAGAGCGTGCAGAGAGTCTAGAAAACAAATGAGGGCAAAAAGAAAAGGAAAGGGAAGATGGGGATGTTAGGGGGGAGGGAAGTGAAGGGCTCAGTATTCATCCTGGTCCAGGTGAGCTTGTTCATCGAGGTCCTCATCCTCCGGAGGTGCAAAGCCATCCTGAGAAACGGAGAAAAAGTTATCATTCAGGTTTTCTGCTATCTTTTCTTTTGTGTTTCTATAAAAAATGTTCCTGATCAAAGACGACACACAATCAGATAAACAATGGCCTCTACATAGACAGCCCAATTTCGGATGTCACGTCCGGGCTAGCTTCTGTAACTCATTATTTACTCTCATTGAGCATTTGTTTTATCGGTCTTTCTGAAAAAACACGTAGTTTATTGTCTATATACTTAGGACAATTGTCATCCAATAATGGCCCTCTCTGTTTAAAGTGGAAACCTTTTAAAGCATTGTTTGCATACTTTTTTTGCAAAAAGTACAGTTGCCATAAAAATGCACCTGTGCACCAATGCGGGTACTTCTGTCATCAGAACTTGGTCTTGTCCATATCTATGATACCCACCAACTACAATCTTTGCTGTCTAAAACCTCCTACCCTGTTCAGCCCTTTCTGTCAGGCTCAGGCTCTGAAGGAATGCATGTGGCCATTGATCACCTTTCATTGGATTGAATGGGCTCCGTTCTCTTTTAATACATCCATGGTCCTGCTGTTATTACAGACATGTCTGAATTGAGTTAGTTAGTTAGTTAGTGTTTAAGGTGTCTAAAAATAACAGTATTAGATTATCAGTATTAGCAGAACGGCTATTATTTTTTATTTTTTATTATTTAAATATATATGGAGTGAGCCACATGACATACTGTTGAGTATGGTTATGTTTATTTTATCACAAATGTTGAAAGGGTATTAGGTAGAGATGCTCGGATACCGATACCAGTATCAGTATCGCCTCCGATACTGCCTAAAACGCTGGTATCGGTATCAGGAAGTACTGGAGTTTATGCACTGATCCGATACCATGTAACAAAGCCCTAAAGAAAATCTACGTTGAAGTAGTTTATTTATGTCCTTGTTCGGTTATAACTGACTGTCAAACTGGATAAAAAAAAAAGCTTTGTGGTGTTCATTGTTTATGTTTGTTCACGTTTTACAAACAGTTAAACCTGAACCAGACCGACAACAAAAACAGAAATCATATCACATCCACACAGGGATAGTAGTAGACAGCTGTTAAAACATAATAAAATATATGACACACTGGTATCGGATCAGTACTCGTATCGGCCGATACAGAAGATCAGGTATCAGAATCGGTATTGGGAAGCTAGTTTTGGGTGAGGTGTACTTATTTCCGGAATAGAACTCTGAAGGTTTCCCTCTTGCTCTCTATAGTAACTCCCTGAGTAAAGAGCATGCAGATGGAAATGGTGCAGTGCAGCCTGGATTTGTTGCTGATAAAGGATAGATACCTCTGTTGCGTAAAGAATGTCAATTATCCTGCTGAGGATGGGGTTGTTTTCACTCTCGTGTTCCTGGCAGATCAGCTCAATGTCTCGTAGTTTGCTGAAGTAGAAGTCTCTCTCCTTCTCTAGTCCGTCTACAGTCAACTTCAACTCCATACACTTGGAAAGGAAAGAAAAATAGCAAATAAATAAAATAAACCTGTTTAAGTGGCACTATTTTGCCGCTTTTTTTCATAGCAGACATTGAGGTTGTCATTAATGAAAAGCACAGGTGTTTCTAACATTTATATCTGTGCTTTTCCTCCTGTAACAGTGCAAAATGTCGTATGTGAAAAGGTTATTGTGATTAATGCAATAAATCAGTTGATTTAAGTAGACATGAGATTGAGAAGGGGTATTTAGATGACATGGTTTAAGAGTACTGTTGTCTACCTGTTGATTTAGCTCCATGATCTCAGCATCACTGCCCCCGTTTCTAGACAAAGATGGATTCTTCCTCAGAGCTGGAGTGTTGTGTTGGACGCGCTGTGGTGTTGGCATGTTTTTGGGAACTGTTGGAGATGTCCTCTGTGGTCCTGGAGTGGTCAGAGATGATCAGAAATGTTTATCATTTGAATTCAAATGAATTTACTGCATTTATGTTGGCTTTGTAGCAGTTGTGGCGATGGATATAGCACATTATAGGGAGCTGATGTTATCAGCCTATAGCATAATGTTGTGCCTTTGATATGCCATTTTTGTGCAATGATTTAAATTGTTTTACAACAGAACTGGTAAAATTTGGAAAGCCAGATTTAAAAAGCTAAATTATAAATATAATCGTATTAAATCATTTAAAATGGTTGAATGTCACATTTATGTGAGACAAAATCGATAAAACAAAGAAACCTGCGCCCTGCCAAACCACTATAAGTGCTTTAGGAGAGGTGTTAAACTCAAAGTCCAAACATGGCAACACGCATTATCAAAGTTTTGAAAATAAATGGTCATACTGCCCGTTTACAACCACACTGCTCCTTACTGGTGACAAAGCCACAAAGCAAGCCTATGACACACTACATATCAAATTCGATCGTTTGGCGTTATTTTCAAGCAAAAAGCTTTCACAGAGACATAGCAAGGCTGGTCAGGCCGATGTAACTCTTGTTAGTAAAATGAGACGAACTTGGGTTTGTCAGTTTTATCAGAGATTGAGTTGCATCAGCTACTTGATGCAGGACACTGGAGAAAACGGTCACATTTGATATTTTTGTGGGTCTTCTGGCATCACTCATCATGATCAATTAGAATTGGGAAGGCGAGTCACAATTGGCAGTTGCACGTTGTGGCTTTTCATCCCCACTAATACTGCATCCCTACCAATCACTGTGGTGATTACTACAATCCCGCCAGCGACGCTGCCATACCTACACGGTGTCATGTTGCCTGTGAATGCTGGGCAGTGAGATGGATCTAAGAAGACAGCGGTCAGGCTGTGAATCGTGCTGCTCACACCCCTTGCTTGCAGGGAGCGCTTTTGAGCCATCCAAAGCTCAGCAAGACCGTGCAGCAAAGCCAAAACCGTTTGGTTTACCTGGGGTTCTCTTCGGTTTGTGGATAAAGTGATCACCTGGGTTGGGGGCAGGGGCCACGTCCTGCCCCTGTCTGGATAGTAAAGGGTCATACTCCTTCCCGTCGTAGTTGGCGTCAAAGAACTTCTTGAACCACTGCACAAATTCAAAGTTGTCCTGGAACTTCCCTTTTACAAGCTTTTCTACAGGAATGATCTGGGGGATGAAAACAGGGAATGCTTGAGTAGCTCCATGAGACATAACATGCACGTTTTCTGCTGTTATATGTGAGAAACAACAAATCACCTTAAATATGATTAACAATATAGTGGTACATACAAGGTAATACATGATAATATGATAAAAGTATTCTGACTTTGTCAACACTCATCCTTTTAAACGCTGCCTGAAGCACTTTGAAGTTGTGTATAGACTCATGTTCCAGCTTGGCTTGAAATTTGACCTTCTTCAGAAGGATACAACCTGGGAACAACATGTCCATGAACTGGCAATATGCCGCTCCTGTTAACCACAAAGACACAAAGATTTGTTTTAGTTGTCCTGTTCGGTTTTCCATTTTTTTTCCAGCAGCTTTTGATTGGAACTTTAGCCCTACCTGAACAGAGCTGTTCGATCTTGGTGTAGGTGAGGTGCAGAGAATCGTTGACCCATGCCAGCATGTCATGTCGGCTGAGGTTGTCAATGGACACAGATGTGGCGTACACATTAACTGCCATCCCCTAACTGAAACAAACAACGTCAGAAGAGAGAAATGGTCAGGCAGTTGGAATGGTTTTTTGTTTGGCTAAAAGTTATTAATCAAAACAGATTATTTGATTGGCCTCTACATATACACAGATTGCTCGTCTTATATCCTGCTTCCAAGATACCCCTCCCTTTCCACACCACATCTGATCCTCCCCTTACCTTAACTCAACCTACCAGATATCTTGGACTTCAAAGGATGCAGAACTGATTTTTTTTTATTATTGATTATTCTGCCGATTACTTTCTCCATAAATCATTTTGTCTATAAAACTGGAAAATGGCTGTTACAATTCCTTAAAGTTTCCTAAATGTCTTCATAGAATTGTTTCTCTATGTACTATCATGTAAGACAGAAAAACAGCAGATCCTCACACAGAGAAGCCGATACAAGTGATACTTGGTATTTTTACTTCTACAAATGACCTAAATAATTCATTGATTATCAGAATAGTTGCTGATTAAATCATTTGTTTCATCTCTAGACTTATTCATGGACTTACTTTACTGAAACTTCTTTTAATGTATCTGTCCTGGATTTTTGCTGTAGGATGTTCTACTGTAGTATTAGACTGACTGTAATCTGTATTAACTGTTCAGTGGGGTGGGTGTGTGTGTATGTGTGTGTGTGTGTGTGGGGGGGGGGGATTGACTTTTCTTATATCCCAAGGTTTTGAGGGCTAGTTGTGGCAGTTGTGGGCTGGTTAAACCCACTGACAGTTGTGATATTTGCCCTATGGTAAATACACTTGCTTTGTAACTGTAAACACAGTGCCTGAGGAGAAGCATCTTTAGTTTCAGTTTTAATCTACTGATGTGTTGTGAGCATAATCCCCCCTAGATTAAACAGAAATATCCTGATGTTTGTGAGCAGCTTTATACATCTGGCAGCTCCAGCCTTCACTGTGCTCACTTTGCTCGGCTGCTAATACCTTCCAGTGGTGTCGTGTCCAAATGGGCCTGTGACACCTTGACATACCCTGCAGTAAAAATGCACATTAACACTAGCAAGTCGTGAACTGTAAACGGATGGTTATAAAGTCACACTGTGTCTGCTGGTCACAGCCTGAAAGAGAAATGACAGCATGCCACCAAATCCCACCAACGGTATCACGCAAATACCTGCAGTGTAAGCAGCGATTTCTGGAGATAACACTAATAATATTGTAGCTGCACCTTCAGCAGCGTGGAGCAGTCTCCCACGGGGCTAGCTTACAATTACATGATAATACAAACTACAACCATAAAACCAACAATAAACCCGTTTATAGGACAACACCATGTAGCCTCTGCTACATTTACGAGTGCATACCTTAAAGTGGATATACTTTGTATTTAATATGGATTTTTGTATAGCCTATCGCACGAAAGGGAAGTCTATTCTCTAAAAACCTGCTGGGCCTTTCTAGAAAGCTCTGTAAATGACTGCAGCAAAACCGTGGGTGCAAAACCCCGAAGTCTAACCAGAACAGATGGGCGGGGGTCTGGCATTTCAAGCCCGAGCTGAGAACAATAAATGTGCCCGTTTGCTGGGTGCCTTTCGGTTAAAAAAACCCGCAACGCTGAAGCTGCTCTCCTAGCGGCCCCCTCTACAGGCCTCCCCGAATAGCTCAGGACCGACAGTGCACGGGAATATCCTCTTCTCTGCATGGGAATAAAACGCACGCTCCCCCGCAAACACCACGCACAAAAAAAAGAAGAAACAAGAATGCGAGAGTGGGTCAAAGGATTCTTTCGCGCGTTTATACTCACTGTATTCAGGAGTGTCTGTGTTGTTATCACGCTGGCAGTGGTCCTTATGTCAATGCCCGTTGCCGTAGTCGTTGTCAGACCCTACGCGGTGCAGTGCCTGGTAACGGGCCGCCCTGTCTGGGTTCTGGGGCTGCAACAATCCAGCTCCGACTGCGCATGCGCATGACTCCATGCTGTTAAAGGTTTATTATAAATAGGACTTTGGCCCGTTACAGCTAAGAGACACATGATGTGTCTGGTTGGATTTAAGGCCTGCTAGTCACTGAGGTTTTACTGAGGAGAGGCAACACAAAAATGCCTTGTTTGTTGTTGTTAATGTTAATGTTTTTATCTGCTGCTGGATAAATAAATCAAAAATGTCAGCAACAATGGTGGAAGAAGTATTCAAATTAAGTGAAACTTAAATATTCATTATTGATTATTTACTTGATTAGTCAATTAATTAATAGTTTGATGTAAAGTGTTACAAAATTGTGAAAATCCACCCATCCATCACAGTTTCTTAAAGCCTGAACGGATGTTTTCAAATGTCTTGTTTTGTCCAATCAATTGCCCAAAACCCAACGATATTCATTTCATAATTATATAAAACAGAGGAAAGCACGAAATCTTCATATTGGACCAGCTGATGTGCGTGTTTGCGTGTTCTGCAAAACTAAGTCTCCTGTGAGTGATATATCAATATCTTAGTCCGGGGCCCCCTCCTAAGGGTTACAGGATTGTGAGTGTGAGATGATTAAATGGGGGAAAAGGAAAAAGAAGGCACTGTCTGCTACACAAAATTGTGTAGATTTGTTTTTGTATTTTCTTTTGTTGGCGATACATTTAATAGGTTTAACTCTGTGGCCCTTACACAGTTATTTACATACAACTTTGTCTACATCGGAGGATGTAAGACCCAAACTAGACACTGCTTTATTATCAGAGGTCAAAAGCCAAAAATGATTGGAAAACACAGGTTTTAAAGCAACGTGTTATAGCTGTCAAATAGATGTAGTGGAGTAAAAAATACAGTATTTCTCTCTGAAGTGTGGTGAAATACAAGTATAAAGTAGCATTCAAATGGAAGTTTTAAAGTAAAGTACAAGTGCAGTAGTCAGCAAAAAGACAGGATTTAGTTGGAGATTTCATTGTGGTTTATTTGCACTCAAATCATGTGATAAAGAGCTGCAAGAAGAAATAAAAGATAAAAGGAATTCAATGTGACGTCACATTGTTCAGCACCAGTGTACATTTGGGAGCGGGAAGACACAACAAGATTCACTGGAGCTTCTGTAAGTGAAATCTGTCCCAAAAAAACAAAACAAAAAACAACAACTTTTATTGTAGTGTGATGATCTTTGGAACAAAAATAATCTTGTGTGCACCCCTGCTTACACTGCAGTTTCAACAAAAAAACACAACAAAATCAATTACTAAGACAATTATTCACGAGAACAACTCTGACAAACTAAAAAACAAACAATAGAAATACAGTAGTAGTGTCAGTGCGTTTCTGTAGTTGCTAAACAAGCGTACCTTCCAGTTATGATGCTGTGCTTTCAGTGGCGCACATTGTGAAGGCATTTGATCCCCCGAAGAAAGGGCATTAACGGGCTAACATATCTGCTGTTAAACTGAAGAGGATCACTTCCCCTCTATATGCTTCACAGTGCTGCGTTACATCGGAAATGTCATTCAGAGGAACGTGCCCTTTCAGACCAGTAAAAAGAGCAGACTCTAAAAGAAACAACAGCCATCAAAATGTTAGGATCTGTGCCAGCCTGGCAGTGTGGGTGACAGTGTTCTCAGGTGAGAAAAGGCAGTTTGGTTGAGACTTTTTGCTCTCTGTGGAAAATGGATACGATCGCAAAGAATGCTGCGTAACATGGGCAACATTAGTGCCTATTACAGTAGTTCTAAATATGCTACCATGCGCAGTACACACAACATAGGTTCATTCACATTTGGTGGGGGTGGAACAGAAATTTATTCTGCTATAAGGCTGTAAACATGATCTGAAATGCTAATGATGCTGACAATGATGAACTACTGAACAAAGTCCTCATTTTCACTTAGGAAAGAATTCTAACACAGTAGCATCGAAGGAAGGTAGCACAAATAATGCAGTATAAAAAAATAAATAAACAAACGCATATAAAAGGTTAGCTTGCATTACGATATTTTTCAATTGGTCAACTACATTTTTCATAACTGACATATTCAGGTTATGCCGACACCCTTGTAGTAATCTATTACATTTCATTCACCATGGCTCGCAGTAAAAAGACATTTGTGATATTTGTGACATTAAATCAGGTAAAAAGGCATCTAAATAGTACATGATACAAGTGCAAAATCGTATTTTACAGTGAGGTAACACAATCGCTTCATAAAAACCATGACTCACCTTGATCGCTAAAACTATTAGTTAGATATTTCCCCAAAAGTGATTCAACAGCCAAAGTAATTTTTGGCAACTCATCTTTTTTTTGCTTCTTATGTTTGCTTGACATGTGACAGAAATTTGGTAGCTATAAACACTTAGCAGTAGTTTTCCTTGATCCATATTCCAATTTTATAACGGAAAATGTAATACAGTTTAACGTTTTACAGTCCTATGTAACTGTGCCGACTTCAAAATAAAAACACGACTCCATTAGCCCATACATATTCTAAGCTTCCAGAAAGAAAAACAAGTCATCTTGCTTGGCCATATGTTTCCCTCTGGTGTCATTCTTCCGCTTCACGTAATGGCCGTCTGATTGGTTACCAGATCCCGCTGGATCTCCCTCCAGGAGGAGCGAGGATCCTGGCCGAAGATCTCTTTGGAATCTTGTCATCGATCTGGGCACCTGGAGCAGCAGGGCATGTGATCATGTGCATAGGGTCAGCAGTGAAACACAAGGAAATACTATTTCCTCCTAGTGTTTATGTGCAGCTC
The DNA here is from genome assembly GCF_008692095.1 of Etheostoma spectabile. Classification (NCBI taxonomy): domain Eukaryota; kingdom Metazoa; phylum Chordata; class Actinopteri; order Perciformes; family Percidae; genus Etheostoma; species Etheostoma spectabile. The sequence continues at coordinate 2,124,910 of NC_045752.1, forward strand.
AATCATATCTTCTAGGGTCCCTCTAAACAGCTTATGTTAGGTTCTAGGTGGATTTAAGCAACGCAGTATACTTTGAAAGATCAATTCTTCTTATTCCAAAATGCTGCTCAAACCATTCATGATTAATGTCAAATATTTGGGTGTAAAGTATACATTTATGGCACAGAATCTGGCCTTCTATTGCCTGAATAATGGTTATACTCAAACTCAAAACACTGTCAACTTGTCTTCCAAAACTAAAACAATTCCCAGGCGCTAACATATTGTACACTAACTATTCTTCATATGCCTAAATGTTTGCTTTCCATTCAGCCCTCTAATGTCAAATCTTTCTAATTCAAAAAAAAAAGTGTATTAGGCACTTCTAGGTCTGAATATATACAAATGGGAAGAATATAACTGAAATAAACGATGCATAAGCCTTCTATTTACCTTGGTTTGACAAAGCAATTTGTAACTTTATTTTGAAAAAAAAAAAAACACTGTCCCTTTCAAATATTTTTAATTATGGCACCCTCATCAGGCCAAGTAGTATATTTTTTTTAAAGGTTTGAAAATCAGTGACAAAATACAGCATCTCTTAATGTACCAAATACACTCCAGTGTATAAAAGAATACAGCCTAAAACATACATCCACTTACACTTATCATCATGTAAAAGACAAATAGAAATGTTCACTAATATCTGAATAAATCTGTTGATTCTCACCAGACAGGCTGAAACTGGACTCTTGGAGGTCCCTCACGCCCCCGTGCCGGGTGCAGGGCGTGTCGGAGTGTCCAGATCTGAAACCCCGAAGTCCCTCTTTCCTGAGTTGAGCACCGGAACAACATCCCCTGTGTAGGGCTCCCGCTCAACCGCTTTCACAGCCTGGCACTGGTAGGTCACATGTCAGCGCACATACACATACATATTACACATAGAAATAAATACAATCAGGTTAATGAACACATGAAAGCAAAAAAAAAAAAACTCAAATAGAGATGCTGTTACTTTATGTTAATATCATTCCCACTACTTAGGACTGACTCTGGGATGCAATGGTAACACGTCTGACTCCAGATCAGAAGGTTGCGTGTTTAAATCACGTCAGGGTCAGATTTTTTGTTTGCTGTTGCAATTAAAAAAAAAAAAAAAAAAAGATAAAACATGTTCGACCACTTCATGAGAAGAGGATCAAGAATGGGCAATAGGGTACGAAATAAGCAACCAGTTTGCTTGTGTAGCACATGTTGACCGACACGCATCCTTATTGTCCTTTAGTGTGCATTGCGTAATTCTTTCCTTCGCAGATCAGGCTCATCAAAGTTAAATTACTCTAGTGACAACTGAGAAGGAAACAAAAGAAAGAAATAGGAAAAGAAGGAAGGAAAGTGAGAAGGAAAGAGAGGGGGACAAGTAAGTAAGAAAGGAATGGAAACTAAAGAGGGACACTTCAAGGAATTACAAGAAGGAAATTAGGAAAGAAAGAAAGCAAAGAAGAAGGGAAAAAGGGAAGAAAGAAATAAGGAAGGAAGGGACGGAAGGAAAGAAAGTTCCGTCTGGTACCTTTTCCCTCTGAACCATCTTCTTGTAGAGGTAATCTGGAAAGGTCCTCAGGGGGCAAAACTTTCCGGAGCCCTCAGCACACGTGAACATGCCATTTTCATAGACCAGACGGCCACGGCTGATGGTGACCAGGGGTACGCCATGACAGCGGAGACCTTCATACAGGTTTACATCTCCTCCCTGGAACTGGTTATCCACAGAAATGGTCCTGCAGACAGAGATGGAAAAAAAAAAAAAAAAAGATGACCCAGTTAAATCAGACAAAAAGCTAATCAGCTTGAGGGAGTCAAGATAAAAGCTGCAGCGAAGCAAGGTGGTCGATGAATGGATGGATTGAGTTTCATACTTGGATCCCTCGGGGTCCCAAACCACCACATCAGCATCTGCTCCTGGGATGATCCTTCCTTTCCTCGGGTAGAGGTTGTAGATCTTGGCTGCGTTTGAGCTTGTGACTGCAACAAAGCGATTCTCATCCATCTTTCCCCCGATCTGTGAATTACAACAAAGACATGACTCAAAATAGGTTTGTAACCTTAAGAATGAACTTAAAATCACACACAACATCTGACTGGATCAACTGTTGCACCAAAAGCAGAAGCAGATGTTTTTTTGTGCCTTTACTCTCCCTGTTTTATGTTGCATTTAAAGTTTGAATCGATAGACGTACTATCTGCGTATGTCTTACGGTAGCCAGACAGGAACAAAAGAGCTCTACGTACCACTCCTTTCTCCCAGATGACACTCATGCGATCCTGAATACCAGGAAGCCCGTGGGGGATCTTTGTGAAATCATCCTTGCCCATGGCTCTCTGTTTGATGGTGAATGGACGGTGGTCGGACCCCACAACATTCAGAGTGTCACTGCGGCCCAACACAGAGAGATGGAAGTCACATTTACTACTGCAGCGAGGGAAGAAACCCTGAGATCGTATTACATTACATGTGAGATCTTATAGTCTTTTCCTCACTTTCCCAGCAGGCTCATTAGGAAACCGGGAGTGTTGGGGTCCAGGCGGAGAGGTGGCACGGTAACATGGGCAGCAGCATGGGCCCAGTCCTGATGATAGTACTGCATACCGTTAAGCACCGCGTGGGCTGTGGTTGTTTCACCGTGGACCACCTTACCTATGGTTACACAGTACAATATAAATGCACACTGGGTCCAGTGACAGTGAAAAGAGTGTTGTAAGAAAAGCAGCAGAGATTGGAAATTAGGCTAATAAACCATGAGATTAGGCTAGTAAACCGTGACTTGTTTCACTCTTAAACAAATTAGTGACTTAAAAAAAAAAATCATATTTACTTTTTTTAACATTTGGCTTTTAATGTTAAAAATAAGAGGACCAGTATGACAGTTGATGGGATGGATGTTCATTAATAAGGATTGTATTGTCCTTTAGTATTAGTAACACAAAAAGGAGAACTAAAGAGTAATGTTAAAAAAAAAAAAAAAGTGTTTGGGAGGGTAAATACTCAGTGTCAGTGAGTCATGTAGAAGAAAAGGAATAAGAATTTTGGTCTAATCTTATCCTAATATTCTCTTATCTGTTCACTGATCAAGCTGTGAACTATTTTACCTAATCAACAACCTTTTAAGGTATCCTGAATTTATCAAGTCTATCTGCTTTTTCTCGAGCTTAGTGTTAAGAGGAAGCATTTATGATTAATGAGATCTTTGTTTAGAGCCCAGTTCGGCTCCAACAAAGATTCAAAAGTGCTTTGATTAACTAATCAAATCACTTTTGATTAGCAGACCGTATTGAGTCTTTACAAATCACAGATTTGTGAGTTGAATGTCTTCTTAGCTTTTTTGTTTTTTCTGTTGTTTCCTGTACCCTGGTCAGAGAGAATTCCACAGCATCTTGTGCACTTCAGTCTCCACTGTGCGAAACTCCTCTTAACCAGCCACTGAATTGGACGTGAGGGAACTTTTCTTCCACAGTAGTTGACAGTGTCTATAAAAAGGTCCATGCTAAGGAGGTTTCCCTACAGCTAGCATATGTTGACAGTGGTTTGACTTGCAGATCAGGCCTAGTTTTTCAAAAGATTTAATCTGGATCAAATTGGTCCGGATTTGGAAATCCCATGTTTTGCTATCCAGGATCACCTGATCCATCTTACTTTTAGGCCAGTTTTTCAAAGGAACATTGGATTGGATTACTGTGATCCAAATACCAAATTTCAGGATTACCAAATCCTGGCTATATATCGGTGGTCACAAACAGCCATTAACACTGTAATAAACAGAAACATTTTACATTCCTCATTTATAACAAAATTGTTATAATGTTAAATAACAAAATAAAAACATAACTATCCAACAGTCAAAAATCATTTACAGGACAGATACCAGCTCTTTGCATCTCTGCCTTTAGGAGATGGTTCTCCATCTCTGCACTGTTTTCTGCTGCAGTTCGGTACCAAGGTTTGTTCTTTACCCAGTTCAATTAGAAAAATCACAACTGAATCCATCCTTCTGATGGGATCAGGATAAGTCTGTTTTTTTATTATTTTTTTATCAAATAGATCCCAACTGATCCCATCGGATTACATGGTCTGATCTTATTTCAGACTCCTTCTTTTGTGTTTGGAAAAACCCATTTTCAAGATTGGATCCAATCCGTGATCCGAAATCCCACTGGATTACTTTTGAAAAACTGCGCCCTAGGGCCAGTTGTTCAAAATATTTAATCTGGATCAAAATTATTCGGATTTGGAAATCCCTTTTTTTGCTACTCAGGATCAGGTAATCTGTCTCACTTTTATGCCGGTTTTTCAAAGCAACACTGGACTGGATCACCCTGATCCAGATACACAGTTTTCAAGATTACCAAATCCGGATTACCACTGCTCTAAATAGGACAACATATCAGAATGTGGGCCACGAGCTACGTACAGAACAGGTAGAAGAGCTAAGATGGGGTCACTCTAAGTTTTTTACTTTGAGACAAAACCCAAAAATAACTCCCACTTCCATTCATAATTTCTTTTATGACCCCTCATCTGAGCCACTACAAATAAAAAACTAATATACATTAACAAATACACTGTGGATATTTTTGAAAACGTCTTAAAAAAAAAGAAAAGTTAGTTCTGCTTCATATAAGGAGGAAAGACCAGGAATTTTTATATTAGATTGTTTCCTTGAAATTAATATAAGGTGATGAATGAGATATATATTATTATAATAATTTGTATTTTTATTTTATTTTTTACTTTACTAAACTTAACTAAGGTTAAACAAGTCAAGTGCAAAATATAAAAAGTATATACACTAAATGATACAAATGTATTATTTGACCAATTTAAGTTTTCGTGCTGGAATCCACCTTGAAATCCACCTTGAAATCCTACCCCCTGTTGGGATCAGGATAATTCTGTTTTTTGGATCAAAGTTATCCAAATCCTACTGACAAGTTTTGAACAACACAAACTGAAGGTTTGATCCAGATTAAAACTAAGATTGGATTCCGTGATCTAATCTGATTTCAGATTCCTTCTTTCCCTTTTGAACAACCCATTTTCAAGATTTGATCCAATCCGATAACCAAAATCCGATTAGTTTACCTTTGAACAACTGGCCCCAAGAGATAGATCTAACCTTTACACACAGCTTTAGACATGTCACCTAAATACAGAGACAGAAATTCAATATTGATAGTAAAAAAAAACAGTGCTGCTCCACACTCCCCACAGCAAAAGTACAGGGTCCCAGTTCATTTAGAGTTCATGGGTTATAAAGAACCAAATCAGAATTCCCATCATAAATCTCTCCAGGTGAGTACATTTATTTCAGATTATATAATTTTAAAAATTACAATTACGGGTGCCCAGATTAGCTCAGTTGGTAGACGCCCATATATAGAGGTAGTAAACCTCTATATTTGGGTGTCTCCCGAGGGCGTCTACCTCGACGCAGCGGGCCCGGGTTCGACTCCGACCTGTGACCCTTTGCTGCAGGTCCTTCCCCCTCTCTCTCCCCTTTCACTTCAGCTGTCCTGTCAATAAAGGCCTAAAAATGCCCAAAAAATAATTTAAAAAATAATTTACAATTTTAAAAGTAAATCTCCAGTATTTTCATGAATGTAAATATTTTATAAATATAGCCAAAGTGCTTGTTTTGGAAAAATTCCACACGTGTTGATGCTAATTGTATCAGAAATTCCCCCTTACCCTGCATCTTGGCTGTAGCCACCACATCTCCCGCGGACATACTAGACACATTGACGAGATAGATCGGGCAGTGGGCCTAAAAGGAAAAAAACAAAGTACAGTATGTTCTGTAAAAAAACTGATTTTTTTTCTTTTTCTTTTCACCAATATTTATTTCTCTTTTTGTGCGGCAGAGATCTCACTCACCCTGTTGGCGATGGTGATTGCCCTGTGAGTCGCCTCGGCTTCCAACTGGAAAGAAACAAGACTATGAGGAATTCATTTAATTAGCGTAATAATATAAATACTCTTGACAAGAGTCTGAATATAATAAAAGTGTATTTTAGCTTGAGTGACAGTAATTGAGGGAAAACCGGGATAATCCTGACTTAATACCTCTTCAGGCCTGCTGATTTCAATCCCCTCTGGGCCACTAATGCCCAGGTCCAATGCTTCTTTTGCACCCTGGGAAGAGGCAAGAGGAAGTCATTAATAATATTAATAATGTAAACAACTTATAAGAACATTAACACAAGCATTTATGTTAATTTAATGTGTGTGTACTACAATAGAGCTAATGGAACAAATGAGAAGGTCTTGAAAGAATCACCTCTGCCACCAGTTCCCCATTTTCAGCATGGACTCGTGCTATAGCTCCGATGTCCTTGCAGTGCTGCAGAGCCTGGAAGAGCTCACTGTCCCTCAGCATGAACATGTCCTTATAGGCCATGAACATCTGAAAGGAATTCACTCCGTGCTCCCTCACCAGCTTCTCCATCTCAGCTCGCACCTGCAGCAAGGGAAAGTGTAAGGAAGCATCTCTAGCATCTCTCAGCCTAAATCCAAGTTTTCTGGTACAGAGACAGAGAAGAATGCTTTGTCCTGTCATAAAAAAAATTAAAAAATGGTTTTAGGTTTTGTTGTCACTCTTCTCCATGTCTTCACCTACACGTAAGGAGCTGAAAGAAACATGTAAGAGTCTAGTCTCTGGAGGCTGTCGAAAAAGCATTCTGGGAATTGTAGGAAGTCACTAACATGCAACAGAAGTAAGAAACATTATCAGGCTGCTCATAGCTAACAGTTTAAGACTAAAGGTTTTTTTTTTTGCTATAAAAAAACAAACTCTTCTGGAAAAAGATCATGTGGAGAGGGAGGAACAGTGTTGTGAGTACCTTGGGTCCCCACCAAGTAACGCCCACGTGCAGAGCGTAGTCACAGCAGGCTTTGGGGTCTGCCGAGCTGCGGCACGTCTCGTAGGCTTCCAGCAAAGACTCATTCTTCTCTGGCAGAATGTGTGCAATCACCATGGTTGTACCGCCAGCTAGAGCAGCCTAGAAGAAAGGCAAAGAACCGCTCTCAAGTCACTTTAATCGTAGGATGTACTTCTAATGTAGTACTGATTCTTAATGTGTTGTATCGTTTACTATCTGTATTGTTTACACTTCTTTTAGTGTTTCAATTTGTTTTCAAATCAATTAGCATTAAAGGCTAAAATGAACAGTTTTACTGAAATAAGCGGACCTTAAATGAAACAAAATGATCATTAAACCGAGGCATTAAGAGACGGTGAAGCAAAAGAGATTGATTTGTTAAACTCAAATAAATACTGAAGGGACTGTAATCTACTGATCAACGCAGCTCCTGCTCTTAGCATAACAGTTTAAGCTTCAATTGCCATTAATGCACATTTTTATGGTTATTTGCAAGTTGATTGCTGAGGACAATATAAATCCTTAAGTTGTTTTAAAGCACACAATTGACTGCCTATCACGGTATAACCAAGAGGCCCTCAAACAACAACTGTATAAATTCTCTACTGCATCAGCACTTCTGACTTATTATCCTCCAAAAACAGATTAAGATGGGTTTTTTTGTTACGTTTTTTTTTTAGATTTAGATATTTTTAGCCCACACTATAGTAATTCCTAATAACCTCAGCCAGTGAAGACAGAGTGTGTTTTGTGTGTGAGTGCATGCGTCACTGAGCATCTGTCAGCTGAGTGACCCTAGAGTGGATCGGTGTGTAGTGGGAGGGAGGACCGGGGGGGGGGGCGTGGGTCTGAGAACCATTGTCTCCAAGCACAATGGTGAGTGAAAAGGCTTTGCAGCAGTCTCTGCAGCAGCCCTCCGGTATCCATGGAAACAGATACTGATATGCATTTGTCTCTGGACGTTTTTGGAGCACGGCGGCAGCGGAGCAGGCAGGGAGGGGCGAGGAGAGAGGAATGAGGAGAGAACAGTGGAGAACAGTGTCTGTCACCAGCGTCTACTGGCAGCCGCGGTCTGCCGGTCGGTCCAGTTTCTAAAACAACTCAAACCCAGCCTCCTTCATCTCTCATACGCCATCATCTCAAAGTGCTCCAGACTGATGAGTCATCATGGAGACCTAAAGCAAAGTACGCTGTCCCAGGCTTTATAAGCAGCCATGATGACTTCATTCTCCTCTTTCAGCCTCGCCAACAGCAAAGTGCCAAATCATCTTTGTGTAATATTGGTGAAACGCAGACTCTGCAACCTTGTGACACTTCCAGAAAAAATGCATAATACTGCCAAGTACGGCAGTTTTAAATCTATAAATCTGTTTATATTTTTCTTGACTAACTGATTAATCATTTTGTCTGTATAATGTTGGAAATTTGCGTAACATGTCTATCAGAAGTAATATCTGGTTTCCAGCTTGTTGTTATATTTAAATGCTTCTTTACTGTTTTCTGTTTTTAAGCGATTTATCCTGTTTCTGTCAGCTGTTCATCTGGTTTATGATTACTACTTCTAATTTGTGCAATCCTTCTCTCTGAGGAGCATTTAAAAAACGTACAGATCTGAGTCCAAGGTGACGTCTTCAAATGCCCTGTGTAGTCCAACCAACAGTCCAAAACTCAAAGATATTTAGTTTACAGTCATAGTAGAGCCCGACCGATAAAGGATTTTTAAGGCCGACACGATACAATTATTTGGTTATTTAAAAATATATCGGCAAATGTTTATATTTTTAAATATCCAGAAACGCGTTACAAAACATAAACAGATTTCCCTAACATTAGTTATTTGTAGTTATTTATGAGTAAACTAACTAAAATAATATAATAACAGAACAGAGGAACATCAAAATATATTACATTTCTGATAAATAAAATGTATAAAAATACAAATTTAAGATATGAAACTTAAAGTCCTTTGAACAAAAACCCATTAACAAAAAAAAAAAAGTCAGTGTTGCCAACAGGGACGTTATAAAGTGTCCTCTGGTGGAGAAACTATGCAACACCAACGCTCATAACATGTGGTTGACAGTCCGTTTTTTCCCCGATAAATTCATATTTTTTAAATATTCATTTATCCGAATCAATTGTCATTATAAATGATTCTGATGACGGAATATTAATTTTATTTTTTTTAATTGGCCATTATAAATGCTGATACCGATAGATTGGGAAATGCCTAATATCGGCCGATAATATCGGTCGGGCTCCAATTCATAGAAAATTAGGAAAGCCAGAATATGTTTACATTTGAGAAGCCGACACCAGAGAATGTATTACTATGTTTTCTTAAAAATGACGGAAACAACTGATCCATTATCAAGATACTGTATGATTTAACTTCTTCTATGATTAACCTTCTGTCCATATGTTCAGTGTTTAATCAACTAATGGTTGGGGCTCCACCTCCAAGACTGATGCCTGTAAGTATGTAACTACCGTAGAACTCACCACACCGCCACGCAAAACACCTTTCTTAGTGTTCTCACTGTCACCATCATCTGCCTAGTTAATATAACTTAACATGCTGTTTGCCTTCTATCTTAATGCTTTATACTATTACTATTGCAGTTTTAGTGTTTACATTGTATTCTAATTATGTCATTTTTACTTTGACAGCAAGAGTGGTTGTGTTTGTCCTTGATGCCAAAATATTAAGAAAGCTGCCTCATCTCATCAAAAACAAACCAAAGCAGCATCTCTGACATCTCGGCTAAAATATGCATCAGGGGAAAGTTTTCATCGATATCTATCTAAAAAAGAAAACAACACATTTGTGATCAAAAGCATTATCGAACTTAGAGGGATATCCAAGAGAGTTGAGTTAAATTTAGTAAAAAACATGCTGTGACATTAAGTGTTGCTTTTGTTCTCTTCTATAATTAGGACAACGCCAGTTGCCCTACTTCCAGTTTTTTTTTTGCCATTTCCAGCATGGCGTTACCTTGGTGCCGCTGTAGAAGTCATCTGCCGTGGTGGCGTTCATGAAGCTCTCCTCCAGGTGGACGCTGGTGTCAATACCCCCGGGGAGGACTAGTTTTCCCGAGGCGTCAATCACTTTGGCTCCACCTGGGATCATCAGCTCCTTCCCCACCTGCTGGATGATTCCATTCTCGATGTAGACGTCGGCCTCCTGGGTGCAGTCGTCGTTCACCACCTTGCCGCCCTTTATCAGGATCCGCACCATTGCTGAGCTGGAAGACATGGCTATGGCTCTGTAAGGAAGATAAAGAACAAAAGATGGTTTTTAATCCTGTTATTTTTACTGCAAGCAGCTGCTAAAACTGTAATAAACCCACTAAATCTAAAACCACAAAAAGCAAAAGTGAAGACCGCAAGTGTTTCTACAAGACACTTGAGAAAGAGAACTTTTTAAAGTACCTCATCCTGAGCTGAGACAGTGTAGTAAGACTAGCAGAGACAATGATCAGTGATGCTGTCCTGTGACCTAGTCTGACAGGCTGTGACTTACATCAGCTACAAGACTGGGAAGGCTGTGTCAGTCACCGCCTGTGACCTGACGTCCCAGTGGACAGTGAATAGAAAGAAGCTGAGTCCAGTTGTGGATCACAATAAGGCAGACAAGGGTCAATAAAGACATTATTTTGAAAGAACTAAAGCAGCATAAAGCCACTTACAATGATGTTCACTCACTGAGAAGCTAAACAGAAAGAATCATAGTGGCTGAAAAATATGAGCTACGAAGGCTTAAGTACGTTCACTTCTGCTACATCCATGCCAAATAGCTCTACTCTACCCAGGTGCTGCCCAACCTGGGGATCAGAACCCCCCGAAGGGATCACGAGGTGAATCTAAGGGGTCGTCAGATGATTTCTACCACACAGCATTTGGTTCATTGTTTGGGAAACAAATGTTACCTCTTCAGCATCTACTTCTAATGAAAGAATGTTAAAGGTAAAATTATTTGACTTGAAGAACCTGTGATGGGGGTCACAGGTAGATTTGGCTTTGTACTGAGGGGCCACAGCCATGGATGTCGCTACCACTACAAACTAGAAGTCATGTCCTTAATATTGTTTCTGGGAATTGTTTTTTTTTTTATCAACTTAGTTTACAAAAAAAAAGTTCACACATGGTGGGTATGTTTGTATGTATGTATTTTTTGACTTTAGATTTAAATTGGATGACTTTTGGACCACAAAAGTAAAGGAATAATGAATTCATCATCCAGAATTTATTCTTGGCAGCGTGGAGAGTTGAAACAGTAACTTACACCTTTATGTTGCCAAACTACATTTGTGTGTGTATATATATATATATTATATATATATATATAATATATATATATTATATATTATATATATAAATCTTATTTGTTTCAGGTCCAAATTTAGTGAGGGTGCATTGGGGTCTCATGATCTTAGTATTTCTAAAACTCCGGCTACAACTGTCCCAACCACAAGAGTTGCTCTACTCTATACTCTATTCCGAACAACACAAAAATGTACAGGAAAAATCATGCAAAATGAATTTCCTTCATATTAGTTATAATAAACTGGGTGTGAGCATTGCCAGCGATAATCTACTCCTCACTAACAAAGACCCAATCTCCAAGATCTGCCTCCCTTTCCTTTTACACCACTGTTACAATGATGTGATGTGTTTTTGTTGTGTGTGTGTGTGTGTGTGTGTGTGTGTCCATCCTGCGTGCTTGCGTGCGTGCAGGATGCGTATGAGGGCGCGGCAACATTACTGCATGGCATGGACTCCTTCACATACCCAGATCTGATGTGGATGGGTTAGGATAGGCAATGCTAGGCTGCTATCAGGCTGCCAGTTAGAAGGAGAAGCACTCATGCATTATTCCCTGTGTTCCCCACAGCCTAGAAGCAGCTAGGCTGTAGTAGCCTAAAGTTATTATTTTACGGGGCCTGGACTGTGAGTTGACGCCAATATGCCAATAACAAACAGGTGATCTTATTTAACCTGTATAAAGACACATAGATTATAGATTAATTATGCAACTATAGTATAAATGTTCACTTTATAGTAGCCTAGGCTATAATTATAAAAACTATAGGCCCTGGTATTTGCTCACATGTCTATATTTATTTGATTTGTCCATTAAATCTATTAAACCCCTGCTACAAATCCAACGCAATCGCTGTACATGTCAATTTGTATCACACAGAATAATTATCTAGGCAAATAACGGGATTTTACTGCAAACGTGTGATCGCAGCGGAATGATGACACTTCCACTTGTTTGACTTGACACAAAGAAACCGGTCTCCATCAGGCATGATCGGCTGCACAGCGATCATGAGCGAGCTAGAAACCGCCTTCCCAACTCCCGGTCCGCACCAGACCCTCCTGTCCCTCCTCCTCGGTGGAGACAAGCTCGCTGTCTGACGGCGCAAAGTGACTTCACGCTATAATAACACAGGCCCACTGTTAGGTGGAGTTATACATTAGGGTGTGTGTAGATTCTGGGAGGGTGGCAGGGCAGACACCAAGACGTGTAAGCCAGGGGACATGGGGGGGGGGGGGGGGGGGGGAAGGTCCCCGGGCTCCGGGAGGAGAGAAATATATACCCATTGCAGTATCAGAATAAAGGTGTGGAGCACGTACCTCCTCTATGGGCCTGCTGCTGCTGCTGCTCCACCCGGCTCTCTGCTTCCTTTCTCACAGGAACAGAATGCAACACGGTCCGCGGATGGCACTTCCCAGGGAGACACACACACACCAGATGGATGCCTTCCTGGCCGGTCCGGGACCAGCAGACCGCAGATCATTAACGTCAAGTCAGCGGAGTAGATACAAGTAAGGCATCCGGTTTTGCCTTTCAAAATAAAACCCCAGCGTGTTTACCTTTTGCAAAGTATTACTGTGATATATCACAGTAATACTTTGCAAACAATCTGGGTTTTAAATTTAAAGACTTAATTTTTTAATTCATTCACTCTCTTTTAATGTGTATGGCAATTCGGAGGTCTTCAACTAGACTTTGACTGAACAGCATTCAAGAAGCAATCTGCATGAAATAAAAATTAATTCCCCCCCATAAGTAATTTTTACAGCTTTTATTACCAGCAACACATGCAAATACGTTCCCCACTATAATTCACCGGGCACGAAAATACCCTAAATTGGTCCAGTAGGCTGCAAATATTGGATTGGGAAAACGTTTTGTACTGCCTCATACTGTATATTCCTACATATTATACTAAAGTTATAAATTATAATATTCTTAAGCTATATTGTTAGCAATAATGATATATAAATAGTTAGTTAATTCAACATTTATCATGATCCATTAAGAAGTACCCTTGAAAACTAAAGACTATTATGCAAATTTGTCATTAGGTGACAGAGTAGACTCTAACAATGATATGTATTTGTAGCCCTCTGTGAAAATGTATGCAAACGTACTCGATCTTGAAACGTCTTCACAAATACGTATTTCCAGCAATTTCAAGAAATTAATCAAACTCGTTTAGTTTAAATTGTTTTATTGTCTAAAACAAATATTACAGTGGCTTACCTGTCTTCTTTATTATTATTTTTTAAAGAATGAGAGCATTACATTGGCAACATTAGCCAAAACACATACATTAGTGTAGTCTTACAAGTGTTTGACTACAAGTACGTACTGGGACTCACTTTGGACACATTATTTCTGCTTTTATTTTGTAGGCCAATCGCTTGTCTTCCGGTAGCATTCTCTCTTTGTCTGGTTAATTTGCTGCAGCTTGCAGCATCGGCCGCGAGACGGCGCGACGCTCCAATCAGCGGCGCCGGGTGAAGGCTTGGTCACCTTAGCAACCAATTACTTTGGGCGTAAGGCGTAGCCACTGTGAGAGGCTGTACCACTATCTGCAGAAGGGGGTGTTTTATAATTAGGAGTGACATAAAGGTAACAGCAGAGGGAGGCTAAACAATAGATACAATACAATAGAAAATGTAAGGTATCACCAAATGCATTAGGCCTATCTCCCTCCAACGTCGTGATTGTGAGTTTTATCTTGGACGTTGTAAAGACGTTACTTACTGCAATATTACAGTTACAACGTTATTTACATAGGCCTACATACATTCTTCTCTGGAAAAATAGACACATGCTATATAAAATAAAAAAAATCAGTATTCTTGGTTAACTAGCTCTTCAGTTGTTGTGGTGCAATGCTGTCATACTCCTACTGCCTACTATTAAAGGAATATGCTTCAGTTTTTGAAGTAATCCCTTCCAGTGCCTTAATGCTTCCCATGCAGATTAAATGTATTATCCACACCTGTGATTTTACTACTAACAAGGCATAATGACTATTAGTTTAGCTTAAACATGTGAAAATTGATTCAAAGCACCTGAGCCTGTAATTCATTGCACACCGTTTTACCGTTAATTGACTCATTGTACAATTAAAAACCCTGAAAACCTTTTTTTCCCAGCTTCTTTATGAATCACATGATCCTAAATGACCCACAATTATCTTCTAAATGTCTGAAAATATTTTATCAATTTATTTTTCCTGTGCTCTTCTCGCTGGCTGGATGTTGAAAAAAGTCATGTTAAATATTTCTGCACACCAATCAGAATTTAGCAACATCTGAATCAAAATCTGATGACATTTCTTGGTTATTTTCTATCCCCCAAAACTTGGATCGTGGGACATTTAATGAATGAATATTTGATTTTACAGAGAAATGTTTGAGATTGGAAACCACATTTTCAGTGGCTTTGATTCAAAGGGTCAGGTGCATTTTTATTAAATATGGTTGAAAAAAATGACAAAAGGTGGCAGATGTTTGCACAAAAACAATACATTTATTCAAGTGTTCTCCAGCACAAGTACATACTCTATCTTCTCTCTGGACACTAAACTTAAGTATGGGGGAGGGGCGGTCGAAGTGGAGAATGACTGCTACATTTGCTGTACGAACTGGTCTTGAGGAAAAGCGTATAGGCCATCAACAGTTATGACAGAAAGAAAGTCACACAGTGTCAACAATATCACCGAATATAGAATTATTGACCTGCCTTGAACAGTAAAACTCAAGTGTTGTTTCCGATTTAAAAAAGAAAAAAAAAACCTTAATTCAAAACAACATTTTGAAAACAGACAAGGAGAATATTACGGCATGGAATGTAGAATTAAGAAGCAATGTGTATTAAGCATACGTTATGCTACAGTAAAAGTTATTACTGTTTTTTTTTTTTTGTTGTTTTTTGTTTTTTTTCTCACACGATTTTCCCACAGATAAGCACCAACTACAGCAATCTCTAGTCTAAAACAATATAGGAAAACCTTTCATTATTTGTTATCCTTATTTTTTTTCAAGTACAAAGTTAAAATGCCTTTGTTAATATATTTATATGAGTGAAATAATAGTTCTTTTTCCGTTACTACAAGGAACTTAAAAACAGTCATTGTCAAGACGTTATTTCTTTTCCAATCAAATATATTTTTCTTGTTCAGATAAAATGATTAGCACCATCAGAAAAAAAAAAAACACCAACAATCCCTCTTTGTAAAGTCTTACAAAAGGAAACAGAAGCAAAAGACGCCACCGGGCAGGGCTGTGCAGGGAAGCGGAGACCCCTCTTCATCGTAAAGCTGTCCGTGGGCCCTGTTCAAACCCCATTCCTCTCAGTCTGGATTCACTTGACACAAAGAAATCAGCACGGTAAAGTAGTCGACTTTGAGTCTCCCTACATCTAATGCTCAAAGCAAGTTTTGAATCAAATTTGTCACTTGATTTTGAACCTAAGATTTGTTTCCTAATTTGATGATATATATATTAGCAAAGAATTATATTTGTACATCTCATACGTCGTAAAAACAAAAGATCTAAACAAAGTAAAAATCAGCAACCGGAAAACAACTATGTACAAAATGTACAAACGGGAGGGGTTGTTATGTAATATAGGAGGAAGAGGAAGAGGAGGAGGAGGAGGAGGAGGATGGGGGGGGGGGATAACATCTGGTTAAAATATCACACCGCACTGTAGCTCATATTGAGCCTAGTGTGACAAAAACGATGGCAATAAGGTCACTTAAGAAATTAATTACACTAAGAAATTAAATTTCAAATTTAGAATCTTAAATATGATATAGATAAGCGATAACATTTGTTTTTTTATTACCCTCTTTAGTCTTTGAGTGCCGACATCTTCGTCAAACACTGTGTCAGTTTTTCGTTTTGACGAACTGCAGCCTAAATCCTCCATAGTTATCTTAGGTTATCAAGAGTATTTAGTTAGTGAATGTAATCCAAATTTGGATCAGCACTTAAATTTGTCAACATGACGACTATGATTAATCAGGGAAATGGCAAAAAAAAAAAAAAAAAGGGTCAACTGTCCTTCACAAGGGACAACATATTATACAAGCGCATGACATAGTTCCCTAACTCTGTGTTCCATTTTACAATCTTAACAGAAATAGACATTCTTTGAATCTGGCTAGTGACATACTGTGTCGCTGCTTTAAAACAGGGAACAATATGGAGGATGGAGGAAGGGGGTAACAAATGTCAATCCCTCGACTGTAGACTAGAGTCAAATAACATGGGTTTCACATATCGATATCCACTCTTTCACTTCTGTTGGCACAGCCCTACTGTATACAAAACGTATTATACGAGGGTAGATCAGTTCACATCATAAAACAAAACAACAAAATTTCACAAGAACCAATATTTCTTTTTAAAATACCAAGAAAAAAAAAAAGAAAGTATACATATAAAAGTGCTTTATAATGTTGATAAAACAGCACAAAATTGCTATAAAAAGGTAGAAGAACTTTGTGAAGCCGCACCATATTGTTTGAGGATTTGCACCTGACAGTTTTTTTTTTCAGTTTAGAGAGGTGGAAGTTGATGAGGAGAGTTACCCGGCCTGGTCACCCTTCCTCCCCACACTTACTAACAGTTGTACAGTAACGTCATTGGTCAGGATGAAACTAGAAATAAATAGTTTCACAGACGTAAGTTGTTTTTTTATGACAGAAAACACCATTGCCCATGTGGCTAGCTTCACTTTCTGTTTGTGCAGATCCAGGCAGTGAGCCTGAGTGTGGCAAGGCTGAGAGAGTAAATGAGCACCAGTACGAACTGTATAAAAGCTGTAAAATGCAGAAAAGAGACGAGGCTCCATTTTGCAGTCTACTGTCACAGAACAGAATAGTTTTTTTTTCCTTAACATCCAACACAAGTTTTTTTTTCTTTTCTTTCCAGCAACAGGTTAAAGAGCTCCGTATTGTCTAAAGTTGTAGTGCCACATGGGCTATGATGTTTCTCATCATCTTGGAGCACCATGGTATTGTAACCATATTACAGTAGTACCTTTTATTACCTTCAGTTGTGTATAGAAACTGTAAACAAAGAGGTATATGTGATCGGGTGTTTTGGATTTTTTTTTAGAGACAGCTCTCCTGACACTAAAGAAAAAAACCATCTTTCTCTTCACATCTCTGTGAGGCTCGGTAGCTGGAGGCATGGCCGCACTGCACGTGGGAACCTCGCAGCTCCGATATACAGTACGCTCACACAGCAGAAACATTTCACATATCTCAAAAAACCATTTCCTATCTTTCGGGTCTTTCCCATCGCATTGCCGTCTCTTTTAAAAATACAGGTTTAGCACTTTTCTGTCTCAGTGTCTTGAGAAGAAAGCATAGTCTCAAGTATAGCTTGCACAAACAAATCAACAATACTTGATAACACTGCTAAAAGGTAAAATGACATATCAAAATTAAATAGAATAAGAATTACAATTCAAACACAAGAAATAATGTGAAATCTACGTCAATGTTTCGCTCGCAAATCTTACAAGAGTATAATCTGAGGATCAAGGCTCTTATTTCTAGTCAGAGTTGTATTTCCTAAATGGTTCCGAGCGGGTGTTCTTGCTGCTCAAACACAGGCAAAGTAATCTTTGAGTGGTGCAAACAGGTGGCGGATAACCGGGACGCTCCATGATCGGCCCAGGAGCCTTTGCCTCGCCAGTCGGCTCATGTTGGACACGTCCGTATAGTGGACTGGGAAGCCAAAGATCCTGACAGGGGAACAACCAGGACAACAGACAGACACACAGGCAGGCGGGCAGCCAGAGAGCAGAATAGGGGGAAGACACAGGGAGATCATTTTGAGATTTGGATCGCTGGAAGAGCCGTGAAAGGTAGTTTGAAGGATGCTGAAGGATGTTCACATACCTTTCCATCTCAGTGCACCACAGTATGTCTTCCTTCTCGTTCATGTAGACAGGGAAGTGCTGGTCCTTGCCCTGCTTGATGGAATTAGACCTGGTGGTGATGGTCCTCACCTTGTCAAACTGACAGGGAAAAAAAAGGATATTATAGAAATATTAGAATATTGTTCCATGAGTCTAACTAGCCCTACCTTTGTTTTGTTTTTTTAAAAACATGAGGTTTTACCTCTTTTATTACTGCATTATGGATCAGGCAATTGATATCAATTGATAAACATGAGTGTGTGGGTGAGTTCTCAGTCCAGACTGATGGACTTTCAAACTGTTCCCTCTTGCTGCCACTGGGAGGCGCCCATGTGCAAAGTCCCTTACTCTTGCTTTGAACTTGTGTTTTGCTGTAGTTTTTTTTAAACGAAAATTGCAGTTCTGACTGTCACAAACTGGTTTTCTTGGTTTTGAAAGCATACGATGAAATTGAAAACATAATTTATCTTGCTGCCATCAGATTTTTTAATGCAGTTATTGTAGGTCGCTTTGGACAAAAGCCTCTACCAAATAGATGTGAGGAATGTTAAGATGCATGCACTTCTGTTGTAATATGTTTGTTCCATCGAAGTATTACAAAGTATTATTAAGTAAGTACCTTAGCTGTTCTGCCGTGTTCTAAACAGTCCTGGAGGTCCACCCTGTCATTGTACATAGCACTCAAAGGCCTGAAAAAAAGAAAGAACAGGAGCCAACCTTATTAAGATTCACCCAATAACTTTGGACTTAAATTAACAAACATAAAGCTCGGAAACGTAACTGCACATTGTTCTGCTTTGCTGATTGTAGTCTGGGAGGACCATGTATTAATTAGATTGAGTTGGTTGTCTTTTGAAGTGTCTAAAATAGAAAATTCCCATATTAAAACTTACACACACCTGATTAGATTTACACACAACTTGCTGGGCTGCATTTTTATGGGATGAGACGGCTTTGGGACTAACGAATGCACACAGAAGGATTCACAAATGTGTTTTGTGATTTATATATAAATGAGTGTCCACAAAAATATTTTTCAATGCAAACAAAATATTTATCGTTGTACATATATGTAAAAAATATGAAATCCACATCTAAAAAAAGTAAAACTGATGCACACACACATAGTTCGTGTTTTAAATAATTGTAATAGAAATCCACAATTAGACATATTAAATATGTTTTCATTAAAACATATTTGGATGTTATATTTATACACAACCAGCATTTACAAACTGCTTGTCTTTGTTTTGTTTCAGATCATTTTGGGGGATTTAAATTATTTTTTATTTTTTTATTATACAACAAATGTGAAAAGAGGAAAGAAAGAGAGGACATGCAGCAAAGGGCCGCAGGCTGGATTCGAACCCGGGCCGCTAGCAAGACTTAGCCAACATGGCGCGAGCGCAAGCTATAGGCCGCCCCATTTTTGGGGTATTCATCGACAGGTGAGAGAGAGGAGGAATGATACCTAGTTTTAGGAAGATGGACGACACGCAGTAAAGGGCCGCGGCTCGGATTCGAACTGTGGCCGCTGGACTATGACTCAGCTTACATGGGGCACACACTCTACTGGGTGAGCCCATGGACAGTGAAAAAGCCCCACAAACTGCTACAGTGACTGTGTCGGTCTCGTTCCGTTTCAGCCAATCGCGTAAGCGTAGATTCGAGGGGAAAACTTATCACGTAGCGTTACATCTGCGCAGTAGTCACTTCAATTATGAGTTAGAACTTGTTAGCTACCCTGCTGGAGGTCAACCCCCGAGTGAAAACATAACAAGTTTAGCTCGTCGTAAGTAATGAAATGTTCTTGAATTGTGAATGATAGGTTTTACTAAATTGTGACGCTAGCTCGAGCTTGTTAGCTAGGTCGGTTTAACTGTGTCGTTTAACGTTAGCTAACTTAACTCCGCCGCATTCAATGAGTTTTCTGCTTAGTAATACTGAATAAAGCAGTTGTGGAAGAAGTAACATTATTCATACTGTGAAAATTGTCCACTACAAGTAAAAGCCTTGTATTTAAAACCGTACTATGCAAAAGTTTGTATTAACAGCAAAATGTTAAAGTACTCATTGTGCAGTAGGCTAAGTTGTTCCCCGCGTCAAGGGGTTCACCCATAGGCTACTGTTTCTGGATTTGTATTACCTCTGCATTAACGTGTATGTGTAACTCCTTTTATATAATGTTAGGTAGTTAAATGTACAGCAATGCATCATATTATATAAAATCATCATGTTTGAGCTGTGTCCGGGTTCTCGGCAGTAAGTCGGACTCGTTCCAGGTGAGGGTTGGCCTCCGCCAGGGCTGCGCTTTGTCACCAATCCTGTTTGTAATATATATGGACAGGATATCGAGGCGTAGTCGGGGCGGGGAGGGGTTGCAGTTCGGTGGGCTCGGGATCCCATCGCTGCTTTTTGCAGATGATGTGGTCCTGATGGCATCATCGGCCTGTGACCTTCAGCACTCACTGGATCGGTTCGCAGCCGAGTGTGAAGCGGCTGGGATGAGGATCAGCACCTCTAAATCTGAGGCCATGGTTCTCAGCAGGAAACCGATGGAGTGCTCTCTCCGGGTAGGGATGGAGTCCTTACCTCAAGTGAAGGAGTTTAAGTACCTTGGGGTCTTGTTCGCGAGTGAGGGGACCATGGAGCGTGAGATTGGTCGGAGAATCGGAGCAGCTGGTGCGGTATTACATTCTGTTTATCGCACCGTTGTGACGAAAAGAGAGCTGAGCCAGAAGGCAAAGCTCTCGATCTACCGGGCAATTTTCGTTCCTACCCTCACCTATGGTCATGAAGGCTGGGTCATGACCGAAAGAACGAGATCAAGGGTACAAGCGGCCGAAATGGGTTTCCTCAGGAGGGGGGCTGGCGTCTCCCTTAGAGATAGGGTGAGAAGCTCAGTCATCCGAGAGGAGCTCGGAGTAGAGCCGCTGCTCCTTCGCGTTGAAAGGAGCCAGTTGAGGTGGTTCGGGCATCTGGTAAGGATGCCCTGGGGCCCCCCTAGGGAGGTATTCCAGGCACGCCCAAAAGGGAGGAGACCTCGGGGAAGACCCAAAGGACTAGGTGAGAGATTATATCTCCAACATGGCCTGGGAAACGCCTCGGGATCCCCAGTCGGAGCTAGTGATGTGGTCGGGAAAGGGAAGTTTGGGGGTCCCCTTACGGGAAAGCTGCTGCCCCGCGACCCGAACTGATAAGCGGTCTTAAAGATGGATGGTGGATGGATCATGTTTGTAGCGTCGCTGTCCCGGGGAGAACCATGTATCTCTAAATGTCAATTTTCGTGGTGTCAAAAGAACAGCTCTGTTTCAGCTTGTGACGATTTTTTCCCCGCTGATCCAAGAGGGTTATAGTTTATTTGGCTTAATAAAGGAATACTTCATCATTCAGTTTATCAGAAATATCCACATTCAAAAAATCCCCAAATCTGGAGATACATGGTGGTCACTTATCAGGAAGGTGTTTAAAAAATGTAATCTGAAAAGTAACTAAAGCTGTCAGATAAATGTAGTGGAATGAAAAGTACAATATATGCTTCTAAGATATAGTGGAGTAGAAGTATACTAATGGAAATATTCAAGTACCTCTAATTTTTGTTTAAGTAAATGTCATTAGTTAGATTTCACCACATCTGGATGAAGTTAACGCTGGTGAAAATATAACGGCTGTTTGACACGTTTGATAAGGGCTTTCGTCTCAAGCTGAGGCAGCAGCACAGGCTTTTGTGTAGTCGTTGGTTAGGCACCTGTGCCTGTCCTCAACTGCATTTCTTTAAGGGAGTTAAGTTACTTGTAACTTGCTATTTCTACAATTGGTTGTACAACAATATCAAAAGATGGCTTAGTCCTGTAGATGTGTGGAGACCTGATATTTGAGTTTGTCCTCAATTCACATAGTGAAGTTAATGTAACGCCAACAAAGGTTTTTCAAAATTTTTCCATAGTCTGTGTTTCTTTCTCCTCCTATGCTGGTTTAATAAAGATAAGGAGGTGTGCTGGTGGAGGAGGTCGGAGAAGAATGGGGTAGTCAGGTCGTTGAGAGCTTTGTAGGTATGGAGCAGAATCTTGAAGTTGATCCTGTGTTTAACCAGGAGCCAGTAGAGGTCACTGGAGGACTGGGGTGATGTGGTCACAGGAGTGGGTGCTGGAAAGTAGGCAGGCAGCAGAGTTCTGTGCATACTGAAGATTCTTGAGGACATTGTTTGTGGTACCGTAGAGGATACTGTTGCCGTTGCAAGACTGGGTGTTACAGAAGCATGTTTCTGCAGCATTAAATGGCAGTGATTCAGGCATTGTTACAGAAGTGGGGAGTTTGGGCCCATGTCAAATTTCTCCAAAACTACCACCAAAATCAGTTTCAGAATCATGCTTCATTTTGTATACACAACAACTATTTTCAATATCTTAAACGGGGTTCAGGATTTTGGACAGGTGGCATGTCATGCAATTGTTTTGTAATTTCTTCATTCTTTTAATATGTGACTGGCATTGTCACTATCTTAAAAGGGTAACTACCTTTTTTTCAACCTGGACCCTATTTTCTACGTTTTTGTGTCTTAAGTGACTGATGGGAACAACAATCTTTGAAATTAGTCCAGTATTAAGCAAGATCGCTGCAGTCGGCAATGTAAGTTAATTCCAACCATCACAACTCTTTTGGTTTTGGTTGAAATAAACAAATAGTTACCGATTTACATGTGAAAATACACAGACTTTATACACGCAAAGTATTGCTTTTTTAAATGGAGTCTGGTAGGTTTAGCACTAGCAAATTCAGAGCTTTTTCTGGTTAAACAGAAGGGTCTTAAATAGGTTTTAAAGGTCTATCTCTGAGGAGATCCTTTCCCTAATGTTGTCAGACACTAAGAATATTAATCTCAGCCTGTTTGTAAAGGTAAACACAAGCTGGATTGCCCTATTACATTGCCGACGGCAGCAATCTTGCTTAATACTGGACAAATGTCAAAGATTGTTGTTCCCATCAGTCACTTGGACACAAAATGGTTGAAATGGTAGCTACCCTTTAAACTAGGGTAATTGTTGAAAGCTTGTACTATGTTACACAGCAACTTTGTAAATGTCCCGTGTATTAAGGGATTACTTTTTTCATTGTGTTTGTCACAGGTTGCTGCTTCCCTCACCATTCAGACACCAACCTGTTCATGCCAGGAAGGTTCCCCCAGAAGTAGCGGGCGCGGTGGGCAGCAGACACTTCCTTGGCATCGATCATCACTGGGTTGCACTGAAATCCAAGTAAAGCAGAGAAGAAAAGACACCAGGGACCAAGGTAAGATTCTGTTTTCAACAGAGTGTATTATAGTAGATGTTTCGCACATGTGATAGAGGTATGTTAACACAGGAAAGAAGGGTACTTTGTTGTTTTTCTCTCCAATGTTTTTAAACATTGTTTTATTGTTTCTTTTTATTATTATTTTTTTTATTTTATTTGTCTGTACTTTCTCTTGCATGTTCAAAATAAAGATATCAATCAATCAATAGTACAGCGATTTACAGTTACCTTTTAATAGCACAGTAATATTGGTAAGAAAATCCTTGTAGTTTAGATTGACTAAAATCAATTACAAATAAGAAGTAGAGAACATTTGTAAACCTGTAGCTGACCTGCTTTTTACACGACAAAATGCAATGTAGAGAGCATAAGACACTGTCTAGGACATTAAACATGGTACATTCAAATGTGTTCTCCGTTCTCATGATCTGTGTCTGAAGATAATTAATTAGTGCCACAAGGGGGCATTCATAAGCCATCAATCCTTTTATCACTGCGTCTACATTACAATCTAAGTTTGAACTAGTTGTTAGAAGTTATGAACTGAAGGATTAGCTAACAAGTTCAACTGTCAGAGAGAAACTGACCTCCAAAAAGCGAGATATGTCTCTTTTATCGCTGACACCCATGGCAACCACATTTTCAAAGAGCCAGAAGAAAGGCCGGTTTTCTCCGTTCTTCGGTCGAGCCTCATGGAGCAGCCTGTAAAACTCAAAGAACAGGCGGCCGGTGCCCTCTGTGGGACAGAAACAGTCATTGAACAGAGTTAAAGTACAGTAAGAGGCACATACTGATGATACTTAAAGGATTTGCTACTACGATTATCAACTTTGTTGGTATTTGACAAGATCCAAAACAACATCACAAAGAAAGTCTTAACCGTGAACAGTAAACGTACCATAAAGACCTTTCCTTGCAGGATTGACTATAGAGAGGTCATTGCATGGGCTTCCACCTATAACTAGGTCAAAAGGACCCCACTCCTGTATCTGCACATAGATAAGATTCAGAGTCAGAAACACAGAACACAGATTAAAAGACAGAGACAGTATAAATAATGATATGTTGTAAGACAAAGTGATCCAGCAATAAACTCCTTCAGCTTTCAGGTATACTGTGCAAAGATACTCTGTAAAAAAATACTATTTTTAATATAAAAAATAACCACAGTAACAGTCCAACTTGTAGTGTCTATTGGATGCTTTAAAGTGGTCTGGATTGTGTGCCCGGTTAATGCAGTTGGTAATGAGGCAAGGTAGCTAAGTTTTTTGTTTTTGTCTTAATAGAATATTGAATCTCCGTGGCCACGGAATCACGTAACATGATGTCAGTAAACTGTATGTATGGCATGTTAAGGAACGTTGTTGGTCATGCATAAAAGCGATTTGATGTTTGGGAGTTCTAGTGTCCATGTCTCTTTGGTTTACCAGTATTGAGAGAGACCCGCTGTTGTTTAGTAAACATTTAGGTCTCAAGGCAAGAACATTTTTTCTTATCCTTAAAGGTGTCCTGCCACACAAAACCGTTTTTTAATAAGTTAGGTCCATATGTGTTTGTGTAATGTCGTGAATGTGAAAATGAACTGCTACCTCCTCTGTCAGCTCTAGCCACTGAAAAGAAATGACTGGAGAAATCAGGCCAATCACAACAGCTGGTCAGTCTGATGTCATGTTGCCCGAGCTTATATTCATGAGCTTGTCCTGACTGGCTAAAGGATGCTGATAGCCAGTCTCTCATTGGCTAGCTGTAAGCCAATCAGAGTCAAGCAGCTTAGCTCATTGAATATTATTGAGAACTGGCAAAAATAGAGCTGAGTCTTTCTGGAGGATTTCTATACCACGCTAGAATGGCTTGAAACAAGGTGACCAAGGCATTTTTTTCTACAAAAAATGTTACAGTCAATGGTAGAACTTCAGACATTACTCAAATTAATGAAATACGTGTGGCAGGGCACCTTTAAGTCTTTAACATTTTTTGGTGAAGTTTTCTCATACAGGTGTTCGCCAAACACCAAACTGCACAAACTTTTCGTAAATCGCTCATTTCAGTATGATGAAGGCCACCTCTTCATGAGGAAGTGGGCCATTTTGTTCATAGGTGAGGTTTGTTCATTAGCATAATTAGTAACACTTTAATTAACAGTATCAACATAATCGTGAAATGACACTGTCGTAACTATGATATGATACTCATGAACTGTCATAAACCTTATAAACAAGTTACAAACGTTTATGACTTTTGTCATTAAGTGTCATTCGTTTTTTGTCATGACAAGTTGACATTGTTTGGGTTGTCTTGATTATGACAAGTTGACATTAATCAAAGTGACATTACCAGAAGTTGTCTTGGTCATGACAAGTTGACATTAAATTAGTTTGGGATGTCTTTGTAACGACAACTTGACATTAAACAGGATGACATTACTAGAGGATGTCTTTGGCATGACAACTTGACATAAACAGGAAATCCACCTCTTTTTGTATTAATGACATGTTGACATAATGATTATTATAATTAGATGTAATAAGGTTAGAGACCTGATCTAATGTCAAGTTTTCATGACAAATACATCTTCTGGTAATGTCATCCTGGTTAATGTCAAGTTGTGGAGAAAAACTGAATGACACTTGATAACAGAAGTCATAAACGTTTATGACTCGTTTATAAGATTTATCACATGTTCATGACAGTGTCATGTCATTTTTATGACATTGTCATGTCAGGGTTATGTCAATACTGTCAAGTATAGTGTTACTGGATAATTTCCACCCGGAAAACTACCATATCAAGCTACCTGTTTGTGGCAGAGTTTCATTCACAAAAATGTAGTAAAAGTGCTGTTTTGAACGTAATGATAGTGTGGCGTGCCCATCACTCATTATGATTATTTTTGACATGTTTTATAGAGTCGTAATCACTTTGCCTGTATCTCACCTAGAGTTTACAGTCCATGTTTCCTTCATGTTACCATCCACCATACCCTCCAAATACAGCATTTTTTGTCAGTTTTTTTCTTCTTCTATTTTCGATGAAGGTGTGTTTCTGTTTTGGTACAGGAACATGCAAGAATTTGAAATTCTTGCAGGATTTCTCCGGGTGCTTAGCAACACATCTGTCATAGCTAACTATCACTCAGTGTCTTAGCACTCGGGCGGTTGTGGCTCAGTAGAGCGGTTGCCTGCCAATCGGAAGGTTGGTGGTTCGATCCCTGGCCCTGCAGTCCCATGTCAAAGTGTCCTTGGGCAAGACACTGAACCCTGAGTTGCCCCCGGTGCTGCGCATCGGTGTGTGTGAATGTGTATGAGTGTTGTTAAGACTAGAAAAGCGCTATATAAATACAGCACATTTACATTTACTGTATTTACTCGTTCAATATGTGCTCATTTCCCACATTTAAGAAAAAAAAAAATCCAACTCACATGTTTGCGTGTGACATTCCTCACATCACCAACATACATGATGCGACCCTGATGCCGGACGATACCCACAGTGATGGAGTCTTCACACACTTCGGAAGCTACATAGCGATCCACTTGGATGCCAAGTTCTTTCAGCACCAAAAGCCCTGCACAGGACGGGGTCGAAGGTCAGACAGAACATAAAAAAACTCTGGACACCAAAACCAATAATGTGCTTGAGAAAAGTCAAAAACTGATGTCTAGCTGAGTAGCTCTTTCTGATTTGAAAACAAATCATATGCTAGATAGTACTGAAAATGATCAGTCAACTCCTCTATTTAGTACTCAACTCACTACAGTATCTGAAACATGCTCAACCTACATTTGTCTCCTCTCAGCAATATAGTGCTTTGATAACAGTCACACATTGACTAGTCTATATCCACAACGTTTCACTTCCGGGTTTGCTCCGGTGCCAACGGGAATTCCACTGGTATCCCTCTAATCGTCCGGAAGTCTGTTACCTTACGCTTTCTTTGTGTTGGAGTTTTAAACTCCGGTGGATTTCTGAGGACTATGGTTAACTGCTCCTCAGATCTCTGCAGGGTAAATCCAGACAGCTAGCTAGATTATCTGTCCAATCTGATATTAAATTGTATGTGCAGTTATTGATGGCCAACAAATTTACTACTAGGAAAGTAATATATTTAAATGATTCATTATAGTATATATTGTGACATGGAAGTCCAGTAAAAGGATGACTTACACTTTACTGTGATAACAGTTTTATATATATATATATATATATATATATAGGGGTGTGTGTGTGTGTGTGTGGTGTGTGTGTGTGTGTGTGTGTGTGTGGTGTGTGTGTGTGTGTGTGTGTGTGTGTGTGTGTGTGTTGTGTGTGTGTGTGTGTGTAATTAATTTTTCATTCAGACTTTAATTAGAGAAAGGGGATCTTCTTGTCTAACCTGTTGCTATGCCGTCAAATAGCGACAACACACGAATGGGCTTCCTATTCTCCACCATGACTGGGGGGTAAAGCTTTGGTGCATCCTGAAACACAACGCAGAGAGAGAGAGAAGCGGGTGGGGTTGGGGAAGAACATGAGACACACACAGGAAAAAAAGACTCCTCGTTGAGACAGTCAGTGGGATTTATAGCCTGAAGGTCCATTACTCACAAAATCTTGGTCGTGATTATTTGCAAAGAAGTGCTGGAGACGGCTGGGCCAGTCAGTGCGACGCCCCAGAAGACCAAACGCATCCTTCTGACCACACATGTAGCAGTTCCACGGGTCCTCTTTGATGGCTGCGTGGGCCGCGCCTTGACCGACGAGGAGGTCGACACACTCCACACAGAAACACCTGAACACAGGCCAGGGGGGTTCATTGGTACACGTGATGCTGTATCTACAAAATATCTCGCAGAAGTTGTTAGGTTGTAAAAAAATGTATTAAAAATACATCAGTTAGCCGCATCATTGCATCGGTTGCCATGTTACTTCATTACAATAAACATGGGCACTGTAGTTTTTATGTTTTGTAATGGGTTAACGACATGGGCATGGGAAGCATTGAAAATTTGGGTGGGACAGTTTAAACTGGGTGGTCCTGGGGGTCCTCCCCCAGAAAAGGTTTAATGGTAGATGCAATTTCCTGTATTCTGGGGGTTCGATATAATATAATACTTTTATCTGGCAATACTGACATGAGAAAAATGATTGGTACATTAAATAATTTCCCCCAGAGGAAGTGTTTGGCCCCAGATCACATATATCTTAACCCTTGTGTTGTCTTCCTGTCAAAATTGAAAGTCAACACTTTAGTTGACGCTTTTTATTGATGTTTTAAATTTTTTCTTGGGTTTATTTCCCTTTTTTAAACACTTTTTTTAATGTTTGTCACTTTTTTTGACGTTTAACACTACTTAACACTAACTTATTAACTTTAGTTTTTCAGTTATTTTTGGAACTTATGGTCAATAAACCTCATTTATAGGAAATTATACCTAATGTTTGAGTTAGAAAAGCAAAAATTAGGAATTATTTCGACTAAAATTAAAGGAAAGTATGTTGATATTTAATAATAACCAATCATTGTTTATTTAAATGTGAGGATCTCTTTCAATCACTTCTACTACTATGAAAAATCACCCGG
Organism: Etheostoma spectabile; assembly: GCF_008692095.1. NCBI lineage: Eukaryota > Metazoa > Chordata > Actinopteri > Perciformes > Percidae > Etheostoma > Etheostoma spectabile. Next base: position 2,153,919 of record NC_045752.1, read on the forward strand.
GCTTAAGGGGCCCATGTCTCAAAGGTTATGTTGTTAGCCAGTTATCATAGTGGCTTTGTTTAAACACATTTTTACACACACCACTGCTGTCATGTGGGTTCAGCTTACTAGAAAACATCACAGGTTTAGGTGGGTCAAAAAGTGCCAAAGTAGAGTTGCAAGTAAGTAAAGTTTCTTTAAGTTAACATACAGAAACGTGTGCAGTAGTCTAGCTTTCACCTTCTCTTCCTCTCCGTTTCTCAAACCGCAATGCTCTGTCGCTCGCTCAAGCATGTCTATGTACAGTATGTGTGCGCGCTATGTGAGAATCTGCCTGGGTGCAAGGTAACAATGTGGTATGGAGTGATTTTGGCATACTCTCAATAAGCCAGCGCAGATTGGAAAGACCCATGTGTTTGACAAAAAAAACGTGGGGGTTTGAAGGGTATATCATGTAATGTCTCCAACCCTCGTGGTTGACAATAACAAAAACAAATGCTATCATAACCCTTATACTTTTAAAATAGGGGCTTATTGACAGCTCTCTCCTCCCAAAATCAGTTTCTAAATCAATCAGAGGTTTAAAAAAAAAAAACAGGCCACCCAATTGCAGCATCTGTCTTTGTTTGGTTTTGAATGAGGTTAGGAAGTTTTGAGAGGCAATGAGTTATCATCCAAATGGCAAATGCCATCCTCTAACCAGACAGCAATCCATTGTTTGCTGATTGGTCCAACATGTGACTGACAAGGCTCAATCTGTTCTCAGTGGTATTTTTCTGGACATAAATCTCGTAGTCCATGTAAGGATACTTTATCAGACTATTACTTTATTATAGTTAGCAGTGTTCTATCCAACAGGCATACAACCACACTTTATGTAATATTTGTGATCATATCTGCAATGAGATTTGTGACACCACTACAAAGCCTTTATTATGTGTTCAGTATGTGCAATGATGGCACAATCCTGCTGTATGTATTGGAAGAACAACTACATATTTGAGGCACATTTTGGTGCATTTATAGCCTATGGAGATTTATTTGACCAATTTATCTTTAGGGTAAAGCACATTTTTTGGAAATATTTACAACTAAGAAATTGTGTAACATCTAGGTTCAGTAGTGTCATGTGTGGATTATTTGCATTTGCTGCAGGAATGCCACACAGCTTTTTCACTTTGTGTTGATATCATGACACTGTCAACCACAATACACGCATAAAGCATATTGCTTCTTTGTGCAAAGGATTTACATTTACACTGTTGATGAAGACATTGTGGATTTTGTAGTTTAAACTACCCCCTGCCACCTCCATTACACAGAAGAAATCTTACCGACAGCAGTTGTTGTTTCCACACATGAGCACCTCTCTTCCTCCGCAGCAGATCGTGCAGTATGACTGGTAACCATCGTCGTCATATTGATATGCACATTCTAGGAAGCAGTTCTGTGAAAAGGAGGCAAAATAAAACTGAGCAGTTGGAGATATTTAAAAACCAAAATTTTAATGGGTTGATATCAGATGCTGTTTGAAATATGTTTATTATTAGCTTGAAAGGAGCTGCGATTTTATTTTTTCTCTCACTATGTGGTAGTTGGAATTGAGACTTTTTAATGACCTCTATCACAGCTTACCTTACAACTCTGGCACATTCCTCCAGCAAACAGCGGGTGCTCAATGCTAACATTCAGACTTCCACAGGAGATGCAGATGTCTGTGATAAGAAGTGCAGTATGTCAGTATTTAAAAGGGGTAGGTCAGAGAGAAGTGTAATCACACTGCCGCTGCGCTGCTCAGAACTTCACTTTTCAATGAAATTATTTAAACAGCTGTAATGGAGGTGAAGATCTAATGAGTGTAGCTAGTATGTTTGGAGATAACTCACAAGAGAGCCAGTGTAGCAACAAAAATCCTAGAAATGTAATTTCTATCTCTTGACTCTTTCAAAGTTTTATTAACTGACATATACATTTCTGCTGCTTTGCTTGTCAACAACAAGGGCAAGTGTAAAGCGTCTAGATGTTCATTCCCCCCCCCCGCCGGTGCTGCTCCAACCTAGAGAGCACAGAGGACACATCACTTACCCTCTATGCTGCGGCACTTTTGTCTTACTTCATTAACAAGCCGCTCTGAAAATGATACAACACTGATGAGAATACGACTCTTGATGAGAAATTTAGGTGCACAAAATCCCCATTTGGCAATACATTTGTGAGCTTTTTTTCTCCTGTCATCCTCCAATTTTAGTTGTTTATTCATTCACACGGACCGGGGGCCTGTTGCACGAAAGTAGAATGAAGAGATCCAGGATAAATGAAAAAGAGCAGCTTGACTTAGTGTGGTCCGCTCTTTGCGGCTTAATCTGTTGCACGTTTGCCGAGCCAGGATGAGAAGGTGAAGCTATGGCAAGCCAGGTGTAGATAGCTGGGATAAGTGCACGTTCACGGCTTTCTTAAATAGACCACAGTATCGATCACAGATCTACTGATGCAGAAATGGGGAAGACCTATGCGGCAAATGTTTCAGCTGCTGAGCAGCTTCTCGAAAGAAACGAGGAGGTGAAGCACATAATATGCAAAAAGGAAAATATGGCTGATGTTATCAAACGGAGAGAAAAAGCCCAACAGACTAAAGTGGACCGACTGAATGCGTAAGGATTTAAAAATACTTACTCAGGCTACTAGTCACTCCACATTTTTACAAAGTTGTAGGCTACACTGTGTTTTAATTGCTTTTAATATGCTTGTTTTATGTGTTGGTTTTATTGCTGTATCTGTTTTTGTGATAAATGTGCTGGTTTTACTGTAAAGTGTCTTTTGAGTAGCCTACCATATAAAGCACCATATAAATAAAATGTATTATTTAGCCTACTTTGCCTTAAAAGTGAGCAGAGGGAATTAATGTTTCTCGGGAAATGTACCCTAATGACTAGGCTTAATTTCAAAACCTTATTCACAACGTGAGAACATGTTATACAACCATATGCACAAATCTCTATGGGCTATGTCTAATTCTAAATATTCTACAATTAAAGTTTATATACAATAAACGGGACAAAAACTAGAAAAAGAAGTAAGTGACTTCAATACACACTGTTAGCATATCTGTAAAACAATGTATTATTCATGATTTTTATTCTTCTGACAAGTGACAGCACTAAAATAAAAAGATTAAGAAGCATTGTGGTGTTCCCTGTGCGATGAATGTAAACTACACTACATACGTATGTAGGCCAAGTTATTGGTCCAGGGATGTGAGACTAATTAAGAAGGTTATGCAACCAAAGTAAGCTAAAATACCTAATAAAAAAACATTAGGCCTGCATATTAAGTAATGAATTGAGTAACGCAAACTATTGTTTAGTAGAGAAGCACAAGCAACAAGAAACTGAAATCTGCCATTAATGTCATCCTGGAATATAGCTGCATTGTCCCACTTAATCTCTGGAGCGCGTCCTTTATAAACCTGAAGCTGCATCGACCACGGAAGCCGCGCTGCTCATCTCTATTTTTACAGAGAGAGTGGACATTGAAGTGATGCACAGGTCTGCCGGCAGGCAGCGGCCCCACACCAGGTCGCCGGATGGCGTTTCTAAGAACTTGCAAAGTTTAACTATTATCAGACCGGCCCTCGCGGCCTCGAAACACTACCGGCCCCCCGGTACTCTCCCGATTGCCACTCCGCATCTGGGTGCCAGTGCAACCATTTCTAATCATTTAAACAACTGCAATAGTAGGGCTTAAATCAAACTCGTGACAAGTAATGCATGTTAATAAAAATACAGCAGCACACTTTTAGAAGACAATGGAGTAACTGTTAAACACTTTTTTTTCAGATCAGAGCGGCAGCTGATTTAACACGAGACTCCAGGATTAATCTTAGCCTGTCTGTTAGCCTGCTCTGGAGCAAAGACTAAATCTTCATGATTACTTGGCTGAGTTTAAGTCAACCTGCTCTGTGCAACCAAGTCAAAGCTAAATTCATCCAGGATAACTAGAATATCCTGGCTTAATCCCATATCCTGGTTTCGTGCAACAGGCCCCAAGAGAAGCACACATAACTACAAACATCATCATGCAATCATTTGCAAATAAAATATAAGATGTCAATTTACAAACAGTCAGATCATTTATGTAAATTGGAAACCACGAAGGCCTAAAAACTGACCCCTGTGATACACCAAATTCTGGCAGGAACTATTAAGAGAAAATGTTACAAAAAGGAAAAAATTGGGTCCAGTTTAACATTAAATCCATCATGTCTACTTGTCTTTCAAGTAGGAAAGATGGAACATTATTACCCCTAGCAGTACAAGTAAAATGTAGACTACATTAACTGCTAGTAGTTTTTTAAATCATCAAGTTTAGGGTTAAACTTGGATAAATAACCGGACGCTAATGGATCTGACTCAGAACCAAGAGTCTGAGCATGAGTAGAAACTTGGTTAACATATGACAGGTGATTTCCATATTGTTATGCAGCATTAAATCCTACAGAGAGTGCTTCAAAGCATTAGCATAGCATCGGAATTACAAGGTGCAACAGGTGCATATTGAATGCAAAACAATGAATGGTCAAACACAGGAAAATAAAACCAAAAAAAGAACATGTAAAACTATTGTACTAATAAGTTAATAAGCAGATTTTCACAATACTGGCGTCTGTTATGTTACTGAAGCAGCTGCTTATTGCCAAGACATTCTACAGTAATATCGATAAAGCTGGTTTGGGAATCAACTCAAACAAACATCTATTTATAGTATTTGCCACTCTAATGGGGCTCTTGTCCACTTCCCCAACCAATTACTGTGATGTACAACTCTGCTGAGTCCTTTGAGAGTTCATGATTCCTATTTAACCTAATAAATGAGGCACCTTACCTCGTGTCCGCTCATCAATGATGTCTTTGACCTTGGGTTTCTCTGCTGTGCTTTTGCGAGGCTTTTTGGCTGGAGGAGGCGTATAGGCTGCTTCTTCAGGCTCCACCCACATCTCAGGGTAAACCTCTTTGTATGGGTTACGCTCCTCTGGGGTGCACAACATGTCAGACTATTAATATTACAGGCGACATGAATTATTTTATCACGCTTAGTTTAAGAAATTTGTATTTTTTTAAAAGTTGCTTTTCTCTGTGAGATAAAGGGACAGATACACATTGGAAGTTTCTGGGAAATGTAAAAAGACTCCCAGTTGCTGGAAACAAACTTGATCAGAAGTCCAACCATTTAAGCTTGATAATATTGACTTCCTCTTACCTTCTGGTGGCTCTAAAGCCTTGGGTCCAGTGGGCTGAAATCCTGTCATAGCCCAGTCAATCATCTGCTTGTTCAGCATTTCCACTGATTTGGAGGTTTCTGTCTCATCACTGTCAGGGCAGGCCATGAAGGCTTTGCCTGCCCGGCTGCTAGCCGCCTACGGACAAACAAAAAAACATTTATGACTAATAATCATCAGTGTGGCAATGTCTCAACAAAAGACTTCAGCAATCTGCTTTTTCCTTTCCCTAAGCTAAACGACTGTTGCCTCTAGCTTAATTTAAGAGCAGTATCAATCTACTCATATAACCCTCAGCAAGAAAGTGAATTAGCACATTTCCCCAAATTCAAAACTATTCATTCAACTAAGTGAAAACAATTGTGGCCTTTGTAAGTTTAATAAATATACTACATTAGCTATACAAGCACTGCAGTTATATAATTTTTGAGGCAACATGCTCGGTTTGACAGCTCAGGCTGTTAAAGATTATTTAAACTAAACTAAAATATTTTGAAACCCACTGCTCCTATACTCACCTGTAGCACCTCATAGATGGCCTTTTTGTACATGGGCTGCTTGTTGTAAGTTGGTTGGTGAAAGGCATTATTAAAGGAACTTAAAGGCATGAGTTTTTCTACACAGACCTGTAAGAAAATGATGTAACTGTTTACTTGACTGATTGGAAGAATTGGGTTATTGAGGTAAAACGTGCTTGACATTAATGATGTTTCTGTTTATACTGACAAGTAGCAATTAGTTGAGCAAATTAAACAAAACAAAAAATGTCATTAAAGTGTGCTGTTGTCACTCAAAACTGAAATCTGTTTTTCTTAATTTCTGCTGAGAGAAAAAAAAGAAAAAAAACACCTGACAGAAATTGCTCTAAACACTCACCACTGAGAATTTTCCATCTCCAAACCACATAACCCATCTGGTTCCCTCAGCCGCTCTGCTCCGTCCCGTCATCCACCAGGATACAATGCGGCCTGGCCACCACGAGAAGCCTCGAAGCTTCCCCCAAACAAGCTCGCCAATGCCAAAACCACGACCGTCCTGTAGCCAAAATAAAATAAACAAATCATCTGCTCTGTATTAACTTCTAGGCATAATTGTGAAACCTTTTTATAATCGGTGAAGTCTCAATCCTTAGGCAATCCCTCTCCCAGGACATACCGACATGTAAAAGATACATTGTGTACATCAAAGATCAATATGGTAAATTTATAGTATGGACTATTAAGTTGACAAAGTTGTAGATATAAAGAATATGGATCAGGTGACACCAAACAGATTAATTTCCCTGTTAATCAGGTTCACAGATTTCCCACATCATATGTTTACTGGTTTAGGGAACAGTACATATCAGAGAATTAGTTATATAAAGCTTGTACCACTCTGGGTAAGTGATGCCCCTCTTAAATATTTATTCAGAAAAAATACACACTATATATAAGATAGTACTATGTACTGCAAATATTTCGAATATGGTTGAAAGCATATAATGCCTTCATTGACTGAAATATACAAACCTACCATAAAACACACACAACACAATGGTTTTTTTTAATGCTGTAAATCTCCTGCATTATTTTATACACATTGTGTTAAATCAACATGACATATTCGGTGTAACATTGACATCTTTGTAAATTTCAGATCTCCACGAGGCTATCACAGCTGTAAAACACTTGAAGTGTATAAATTCCCAAAACAGGAATGGCTGCTTAACTTGACACGGATTAACCCTGGCCTTAAACTAAATCCTTTCTCCAATAGAGAGCTCTGTTGCAAAATCCTGTTAGTCTACAGCCAGACATTAATCAGTGTGAATCAATATTATCTCACCTCATACTCTAGCTCAGTGTCTGCAGGCTTGGGGGACGTCTTATCTCCACCTCCGATGGCGACGGGCTCAGGGGTCGTGGCCACAGTGGGGGAAGCGGGGTCAGTGGGCTGCTGCTGCTGCTGCTGCTGCTGCTGCTGCTGCTGCTGCTGAGGTGGCTGCTGATGTTGTTGTGGCAGCGACCGCTGTGATTGCTGTTGATGTTGTTGTGGCAGCGCCCGCTGTGATTGCTGGTGATATTGAGGCTGTGACTGAGTGTGCGACTGAGGCTGCTGCTGCTGCTTTGAAGGCGATGGGTGCTTAATTATTGAGACCTCTTCTTTCTCGGTCTCTGTTTCATTCTCCTCATGATCTTTCATCGCATTCATCGCTGACATCAGTTTGGACTTTTTCTCTGCCTGAAACACATCCCAGGGACAGTAGTGATGAGGACACATCTGGTCAGATCATATGATGTGTCCGGTGTTTAAGGCTGAGTATGTCAATCAATCAATCAAATTTATTTAAAGTGTAAAATCACCATTAGACATGGTCTCGGTGCATTTTATAATTGAATGAACACAGATATAACAGCAACAAAACAATGGAACAGCATTAAAGCAGTCATAATAAACAATACAAAACCAGCAATATAAGACAATAAGTGAAAAAATGTATTTGTGAAGAAAGCAGAAAGGATAGTGTGTTATAGTTGGCTGTAGTATAAGGAGTAGATGTGGGTTTTCAATCTAGATTTAAAAATGTGAGTGAGCTTCTTTAACATGCAATAAAAAAAAATACTTTTCCAATCTAACAAATGCAATTCTTAACACAACTAGCTTTTAAACTCGGGCTTACACAACTACAAATAAGGCAGTTTTGGAGAAATTCCTCTCTATCCAGTTTGCCTAAAGGTTTCTTGAAAGTGATAAAACTTGAAAGTAAATTTTTTTTTAAGAATAGAACAAATAAGGCCATAACAAAAGGCAAACATAGCAAACCCAAATCCTAAAAATTCTTAATGTCCAACTGTAAGGCCCATTCATCAACGGCACGCTATACAGTAACTCTATAGTGCCCAGAGCTGCAGCGGAAAGTTCACTGGGTTTGTGGTACCTGACACTGAACCGCTAGGTCGATCAGAGAGGACGAGACACAGCCGGGACTTAAGCCTCTCACAGTAAATCCCCAACAGCTGCACACATTCTGATGTCTCTCTCTCAAACACACACACGGTAGGCCTCACATGCACACACATGTTAACTTTCTTCTCCTCCTTTCACTCTTTAAAAAAAAAAAAAAAAAAACTTACAGTACAGAATATATATCAGCAGTGCCATATGTAAACACGTGTTAGGCACACTATAGGCTCCACATGAGAGCAGTGCTGCACAGCTGTGCTTACTTTCCCCTAGTCTTTCTCAAATTCTCATGTCTCTTACACACTGTAAATGTCCAGAGGTGGACTGGGTGTGTGGGAAGTGGAGAAAAAAAGGCAAGAGAGGAGAAGGAGTATAGCAGAATCCTCCGTCCTCTCTCCCAGTGTGACTCGTAAACAATAGCGCCTTTAAGGGTAGGTGGTGCTTAGACTGCATGGGGAGGGGTTTCGGCGCAGAAGAGTAGAAACATGTGCTCTTCAATCAAGAGGCTCTGCTGTGGTTTATAAATATCTGTACTGTAGTGCTGGATGGATGGTTCAAAGCCCTTGGCCATATGTGTTAGGCTTCTTGGCTCCAGCACAAGCACATTGGAGTTAGTGTTCGACAGCTTGCTTGGATGTGTGGTTCCAGATGGTAAACTGCAAAAACTAACAAATGTCAATTAAACTGCTAAATGTGCTGTGTGTATGGGGAGAAACAATCTGTAAATATGTCGGCAAGTACAGAGAGCTGTTGCTTGGCTAACGTAGAATAACTACAACGCGTGCTTTTATGGATTTACCTAAGAGTAAGCTACTCTGGTAACCAGTAATCAGAGGTATACCAGGAGATCTGTAGATGACAATAAAGCGGCTGAGCTACTGTTACTGAGCTTATTTAGGTGTGTTTAGGGTCAGGCTGTCTCCAGGGTTCCTTCTCCTTAGAGCCAATGAGAAAGTGACGCTGGAAATGCCAGTTGGGGGGAGGAATGAAAGTACAGTGGCTATAAGAACCAGATATTTGTCTCTGGACTTCTTCCCAGTTGTAAATGCCCCCCTTTTGGGGGCCTCACAGTGTGTGTGCAGCAGCAAGACAGGCCCTCAGAGTCTAAAGGGGCAAATAGGAAAGGAGGTAGCAGAGACACAATGCAGTCTTTATCATTTACGCACGCCTGCCTGTCACTGACAGCACAGAAATACCACAACTTATATTCGCTGTCACGGCACGCTGAAGACAAATACCAAATATGACAGCAGACATGCTATAGATGTATAAACACAGCAAAGCAAATGTGTTTAAACAACCTCAGAGTGAAAACATCTACACTTTTTCCCTTTGGAAAAACTATATGAACATAATGGAAAACCAAACCTAAGTTACTGTACTGACGTAATAGTGGATTTTGTTACGCATAGAGTGAAAGCACAAGCTCTACGACTTTGGCAGGGTGTAGAGACATGTTGGGTGCACAGTACGGGATAATCTGACTTTGAGGTCTCTACAGCATGATACCCTGGGGGCTCAAGGGGTGACGGAGTGCACTTGGAGGCAGAAAAAAAGAGAAGAAATATTGGTCTCTCGGGTGTACAAATGATACTTTAGTGTCCATTCTGGGCTATACTTGTTAACAAAAAGATCACGTTTACGGCACGGTTTCAGTTATTTATAAGACGACAACTCCCTAGTATAAGGCTGTTAACATTACGAGGAACATGTCTTAGTCTTGAAGAGTCAAAAGGGCAGTTGTTTAGATGAAACACCATTTTGCTTAAGCACTGAAAACTCACATGTAATACAGAGATGAAGACAACAAGCATCAGACAAATTAGACATTGGAGGGAAAAAAGATTTTAAAGTAGCAGTTCAAGTGCCACGGAATCAAAACGAACAAGAAATCCACAAACTCTGATTAAAGGTAAAAGTTAGATGAAATAAACTGTGACTGAACATTACTTCCTCACACAATGTGACAGCCAGTCTTTGAAGCAACACAAAAGAGTTTGACCTTTGAATGCAGTAGTCTTTCATGCGCAACAGGCAGGACAGTCTAAGCTAGGACTGTTTTGTGTAATTGTTTGATGGATTATACAGTGACATATACTGACCAAAATTATAAACGTAACACTTTTGTTTTTGCCCCCATTTTTCATGAGCTGAACTCAAAGATCTAAGACTTGGCCGCAATAAAAGGCCACTCGAAAATGCGCAGTTTTGTCACACAGCACAATGCCACAGATGTCAAATTTTGAGGGAGCGTTCAATTGGCATGCTGACTGCAGAATGTCCACCAGAACTGTTGACCGTGAAATGAATGTTCATTTCTATACCATAAGCCGTCTCCCAAAGGCGTTTCAGAGAATTTGGCAGTACATTCAACCGGCCTCACAACCGCAGATCACGTGTAACTGCACCAGCCTAGGACCTCCGCATCCAGAATCTTCCCCTACAAGATCTTCTGAGACCAGCCACCCGGACAGCTGCTGCAACAATCGGTTTGCATGACCAAAGAATTTCTGCACAACTTGTCAGAAACCGTCTCGGGGAAGCTCATCTGCATGCTCATCGTCCCCATCGGGGTCTCGACCTGACTGGAGTTTGTCGTTGTAACCGACTTGAGTGGGCAAAGTCTCACATTCGATGGCGTCTGGCACTTTGGAGAGGTGTTCTCTTCACGGATGAATCCCGGTTTGCACTGTACTGGGCAGATGACAGACCGTGAATGGCGTGTGGGTGAGCGCTTTCCTGATGTCAACATTGTGGATCGAGCTGATTGAGTGGCCCATGGTGGAGGTGGGGTTATGATATGTGCAGCCGTATGTTATGGACAGCGAACACAGATGTATTTTATTGATGGCATTTTGAATGCACAGACATACCGTGACGACATCCTGAGGCCCATTGTTGTGGCATTCATCCACAACCATCACCTTATGTGGCAGCAGGATAATGCATTGCCCCATGTTGCAAGGATCCATACACAATTCTTGGAAGCTGAATACATTCCAGTTCTTGCATGGCAAGCATACTCACCGGACATGTCACCCATTGAGCATGTTTGGGATGTTCTGAATCGGCGTATACGACAGCGTGTTCCAGGTCCTGCCAATATCCAGCAACTTCGCACAGCCACTGAAGAGGAGTGGACCAACATCCCACAGGCCACAATCAACAACCTGATCCTCTATGGGAAGGAGATGTGTTGTACTGTGTTAGGCAAATCACACCACGTACTGACTGGTTTTTGGACCCCCAGACCCCCTCCCAATTTAGTAAAACTGTGCATTTTAGAGTGGCCTTTTATTGTGGCCAGCTTAAGGCATACCTCTGCAATAATCATGTCTGTCATGCTGTCTAATCAGCATCTTCTAATGCAACACCTGTATATTTGAGAGAAATAGGCCTTTTGTGTACATAGAAAAAGTCTTAGATCTTTGAGTTCAGCTCATGAAAAATGGAAGCAAAAACAAAAGTGCATTTAAAATTTTGGTCAGTGTACAGTATGTCTTCAGTGCAAAGACCTAAGCTAATCTGCTGGTCAGGACTGCGAACAAATAATACAAACTTCCTTAATTCACGACAGGTGTAGTTAATGATGCATCAGACCAAAAACACTGCATAGACTGATCCTAAAACCTTGAAAAAACCGCTGCATTTACAATGGAAATTCTGTCTGAAAATGGACAAGTGGCAGGTTCTGTTGTGCAGTGATGTGGCCACTGCATTCATTAGTCTGATTTTAGCACAGATCCCTACAAAGGCTGTGTATTTCATGAGTGGCCTTGGGGGGTCACACCCAAATAGGCCATCTGGTTTTCATTGTATTGCATCCTTTTAAGAGATAATTAGGAATATTACAGTCAGCCATGAATACATGAACAGAATTCCCCATGAATCCACAAGTGGAGTTGTTTACAAAAACCCCCTGAGGATGCCGATTGGCTTCCTCCTAAGCCCTTTAAAATCTTTTCAAGTTATCAAGTAACTCTTCCTTTAGTAAATTGTTGACCTGAGTCAAACAAAGTAAAGTACACAATGAACGGAAGGAAAGCGAGTTGAGGCCTACACAACAACTTCACCTTTTTCCCACCTAAATGTTATGTAAGGTGAAATCATGGTGGCTCTCACAAAGCAGCAACATTTTTATGGTAAATATATCTGACCTAAAAGAAAATAATGCTACTCTGACATTTCTAGGTGCTGCAATGAAACAGGAAATAGTTTCAGCACATATTCACCCCACGGGAAAAACTTTTTTCACACAAGCAACTTTTTCCCAAACACGGCTAAAGCCTGCTCACTCTTCCTTTTTTAAAGAGACGGTTTCCCTTTAAGCCGTGCAGAGCAGATGGTCCACGACAACTCTCGTGGAAATACCTGAAGTCAGCATATTTCCCTCGCTGTGAGCAGGCTAATCAGACATGCACACTATTCCTTCATTTTAGCAAACAAACAATGCAGTGCACATACCCATACACACCAGCGCGCAACCCTCATAATCCAGTGTGGGGCTTGAGTTTTTTTCACCCCCACTCTCAGGGTAGAAGAGATCGCTTAAAAAAAGAAAGCATGAACATTTCTTTGTCTGGGAATTCAGGGTCAGGTGATTGCCGACAGGAATTCTGGTTGGCTAGAGAGGACTTGCAAAATGTTGGCAGAGAGCCAAGAGGCTGTCTTGCAAGCAGGGCTGGAAATTTGCTGCAAACCTCATCTTCACCCGCATATCCATAGCACAGAGTTCATTTCCATAGCTGGGGGAGGGGTCAGGAAAAGAATGGGGGAGGGAGAGGGAGAGACGGGAGAAGTCCACTGTAACACAAGGCACAAGGAAAAAAAAGAGCGATTCTGAAAGTGCAAGACGGCAGTAACCCTTTCAGCCACCATGTCCTCCCTGCTGCAGAAACATGCAACAGCAAAGCTCTGTGTCAGGAGCAGAACTAAAACTAAATGCTATGCATCATATAACTCCGCAGGAAAGGGCTTTGCTGCCAAAACAAATTGTGCAGATTAGATCAAAGCTTGCTGTATGCCAGATGAAAATAGGGGAAAAAACAGACTCAGAATTTGCATCTTGCAAATCCATTTTAAATTTCCACTTTGTAGAGCTCCATGTTCAAGAAAATCCGGTTTGGTAAACGTGAACTGCCTACTTGCCTCATATTTTACGACATTTCACTTGTAGGACCCCAGCGTGTCCTGCTAATTTGGCAATATTTCCTCCCTGGAGACATTTTTATGACCGCTCTCTGAGCCCTCTCCAGAGTAGAGCAGAGAGGGGGCAGGGAGGCAGAAAAAATGGAAGACCCTATGTTGAGTCTACGAAGACTTTTCATTATGTAACAGTTGAAGTTGCACTACATCATGTTACTTCCAGGAGTCCTATTTAACATAACTTAAGTAATGAGCAATGTGGGAAACTTCATATTTGTAAGATTTACCTTCATGCTACATTAGGAGCTTCTATTAACAGTCCAAAAGGAATTCCGAGCCTGGATAAGTTACCACTGTGCTGTGTGATCATTCTGAATGTAGTAAAAAATACCAGTTTGTTGACAATGCAATCTACAATGTCCAAAATTCAGTAGCTTTCCATCAAATCACAAGATCTTCCTGTGTAGAGGAAGTTTGCTCAGTTGTCAGTGTTCAAATTTCAATTTCTCTGAATACCTAAAGCACTTCTTGTGTTACTGATCTTGACAAAAAAAATCTCACCAAAAGTTCCATTTAAAGTAGCTGTTTTAAATCTTGAGCATGATCATGTGATACAACTGAAACCTCCCAAAAATAGCTACAAATAAAAGTTGTGGTGAGACTGTTTTGTCAACTACTGTTTCCAAGGTTGAGGTTAACTTTTCATTGTACTACACTGCTCTACATTTATGTGGGAAGTTTAATTGGAGCTATTTTTCATCAAATAAATATAAGAAATAAAAAGGCGTCATAAATAAAAAGCAGTCAGAATGGTGCAAATCTAAATTTACTGCAACATTTTCATCCGGGAACTATGAATCACATCAAGGCATTTTCCTCTGCTAATACAATAGACAAGAACAAAGTCAGGAAATGCAGGAGCTAACTGAGACAAAGGCCATGGAAATCCACTGAAATAAATGGTACCTTCATGAGATATCAAATGACCCATCAAATACACTTGGCTGTTCATGCACCACAAGTCCTATCTTTGGCCCTGGCAGCTTTAGTACACGCCTGACCCTGTAATCTACTGTGGCTGGGACAGAGCTGGGGTACTCACCTCCATCTTCCACTTGGCCAGCCACTCCTCTCTGGTCCGCTTGCTAATGTAATAAGGGTCACCAGCCTGGAAGGTTATTCTGGGCATGGGCCTCTGACGAAGGCTGATCTCCCAACCAACTCCCCTCCTGCCTCGACCTCCCTGTTTAAGGTGTTAAAAAAAAAGTTAGCTACCTGTTTTTGATTCTTTCTATTACTCTCATAAGGAAGCATCCAGATTTGTAATAAATCTGAGCATCCAATTTGTCACTAGAGCCTGTGAGTTGTCTAATTCCTAAACCGATGATGACTCACATGTTGATGTGCTGTATGGTGCCATCAACTTGTGATTGGTCAGGCAGCGTCGAAAGAACAACTACCTAGGCAACAGTCTCAAGGTCACCAATACCCCCTGATACAACAAGCTCCCAAGTGTATTTGATATTTCAAATCAATACACCACTAGGTACCATTTCTTTCACAAGTCCAGACATAAGAGAACTACTCAGTTGTTCTGGACCTTAAAGATAGGTGACTATGCAAAGCTTCTAGTCTAGCAATGGTGCAGATACAGTTTACTTTCAGTGCAATCTTTTGTCATATACAGTATGTGTGGGAGATTAGGTGGGCTTGTGTACAGATTAAACAAGCTATATATATATATGTATATATATACACACACACACACACACACACACACACACACACACACACACACACACACAGTGTATATATAATTAGTGAGCTTTAGAGGTACTGGTACTATGAATTATTTCCCCCTGTTTCCAGACTTTATGTTAAGCTAAGCCAACAGGCTCCAGCTTCATATTTAACGGACACCAAATGAGTGGCATCAATCTTCTCATCTAACGCTCAGCAAGAAAGCAAATACCGTATTTTCGCAAAATGTTGATGTTAAAGGGAACAAATGTATCAGACTATCTTTGAACAAAGCCAGGATAACCGTTTTCCCCTGTTTCCAGTCTTTATGCTAAGCTAGGCTAACTCTAACATCTTCTCATCTAACTCTTGTCAAAAACAAAAAAACAATGTATTTCCCAAAATGTCAAACATTTCCTGCCCAGCTATAGTCATGCAAGACAACACATAAACCTCCTCTCATCAGGCATACAACCTGTCCCACAAT
The DNA here is from genome assembly GCF_008692095.1 of Etheostoma spectabile. Classification (NCBI taxonomy): domain Eukaryota; kingdom Metazoa; phylum Chordata; class Actinopteri; order Perciformes; family Percidae; genus Etheostoma; species Etheostoma spectabile. Next base: position 2,169,491 of record NC_045752.1, read on the forward strand.
CAAGAGTTATAAGACAAAAGACCAAAATTGCTGGATAGGTTGATGTATTTATAACATACCAGTGTGATGAAGTCATGTGGAGAATCAAGTTATATTTAGTATTTCTGCTACAAGAACTGTCCTTTCTCACGTCAAGAAAAGTACTTTTGTTTCTGTTCAAACTGAACCACGGCCATCTATCATGCTGGCAAGCAGAGGATTCAAAGAGTGTGACAGGAAAGGTAATTTACCTCTAATAAGGAAGCTACAGCCCGGCAAGTGTGAAAGACACATTTAGGGTTACACCAGCCAGAGGAAAAAAGACTCGACAGAGCAGAAATCTTACCTCGGTCTTGACTGCATCACGCCCGTCCTCCTCCTTGTGCTCCACATCTAGAGAGAAGACAGCAACACAATGGATGGCCTAAATCATTCATAGTAGAATGGAAATTGACCACGTTGGTTATCCTTGTGTCTGTGTTAAACTGAAGTGGCCTTGCATTCATCAATAACCCGCATGACACATTTATTAACCCAAATTATTAGGCTTGCCCTCCCCATCTTCCCATTAACTATATGTTTGATCAAATTAAAGTTAAATTGTTAAAACTGCAGAGAGATGGGAAAACACCTTATGCATGCTCAGAGTTTAAAATTGTCTGGGAGCTTGTGCGCTCAGGTGCCATGTGTGGGATTGATGAAACAGGCCAGGTTTACTTTGGCAAATGTCACACCTCTGACCTTATATCCCCCCTTCATGAGACACACAGGTGGTTGCTATTAGCATGGTCCCTCTCACGCCGCTGACACACAGCCGTAAAGGCAACATTGTGCTGCTTCACTTGGCTGTGGGGCCACTCCCTGCCAATCTCCGAAGCCTCAACATGACAAGCCATGAGTCTCTAGTGCAATAATGGGACATTATGTCCAATATTCTGTGTTAACCATGCACTCTTACAGGCACTCATACACTACCTATAGTAGGCAACACACCTAGACTGATCCCTCCCCATATTTATGATCCCTAACCTGTTCACATTCTTCTGATTCATACTGTTAACCTAATTTTGACATTGTATATATTGTATCTATTTGGATCTGCAACTTATATTGCTATCTTAGACGTTGTTTTTTAATTTAAAGATTTTATTTTGGTGGCATTTTTAGGCCTTTATTTGATAGGACAACTTAGACATAAAAGGGGGGAGAGGGGGATTGACATGCAGCAAAGGGCTGCAGGTCTCTTTATATTTGCACTCTTCCAGTTTTGTGTTGCAACTGCTGCACAGCAGTTTCCCTCGGGATAAATAACTTTTTATCTTATCTATTCTTGCTGCAGATAAGTACATCTGGATGGTGTATAGATGTAGAAGCTGGTATTATGTTGCCATAAAGATGGTAGTAGAGCCTACACTATTTGCCGATAAGACAATCTCACCTTCCACCAAATCTAGACGCACCCTAGCTGCAGCAAATGTAATTTGCAGCCAGGGTCAGTCTAACAGCTCTCACCGTTGGCATACGAGCTGGAACAACCATATTCTGGTCAGGCCAATCACATTGTGTATAGAGTCAGTGGGCGGCAGAGTAGCAACGGTTCCTCAAGAATTCTTTTAACTGTCTTTGGAATTCCCTGCTATTTAAACACCTAAACACCTAAAACAAAGAAGATGGGTGCTGCTGGTGAACAGCGGTCTTTCGAATCGGCTTTGGCAGCAACTCTGGAAGACTAGGAGTTAAGCACTGAAGTCATTCTTAAAAAAGGAAAATGTGTTGGGAGTTTTGCCGACCAGATACGGTAGCACTATCCTATTGCGTGCAGAGGGAATTTGAAAGACAGCCGTTTATCCCGCCCCTCGGATTGAGCCCTGCCTATGGTGAGTTCCCAGACCAAACATCTTGATGTGAGTCTGGCTTATCAGGCTACCATTTAGTAGCTATTCTGGAGAGATGTAAAACATCTGTAGAAAATATTTAATGTTATAGGTTTAACTACCCAACAGCATACAAAAGTAGCATCACCACTACCAGTTACAGTGTTTAAATGTTCCATTCATGTAAATAATTATGATCTAGTAGTTTATACGAAGCAGTCCCTTATCAATTCTGCTCTAATGGTAAGTACTTTTACTTGTAATGGAGCATTTTTGAATTTAAGTATTTCTACTTTTAATCAGGTATAGAACTAAATAGTTCTTCCAACGCTGGTGTATTGTAAGGATTCCAAACTCTTGAATACTATCTGCAGTTTCATAGAAAGACTAATATTTTCCACAGGAAAGAAAATGTCCATATAGGCTATACAGAGGAAGTTGCAAAACCAGAAGCGAGAGGTGCAGCAGCAGGGTAAAGATCATCAAAACTAGCATAGAAAATGTTTTGGTGAGAGGTGCTCTGAAACCGCAGTCTAATATAAATGTCACAATAAAAGCTCCAGTTGGGATTTCCTATTAACCATTGGCCATGATTTAAGATGCAGAGGTCCACAACAACAAGGGCATGTTATTCATTCTGTTAAAGCAATGTTTTCCTGGGTTTAGCAGAGCAGTGAGGGGTTAACCAGGGAGTATGGATACCATCAAACTGAAACACCAAAGTTGCTTTCACACCTGAGCAGTTTGGTCTGTTTTAACCAAAACCTGGAGTGTTTTGTCAGATAGTCCGGTTTGTTTGGGGTGGTCTGAAAGCTCATTATGACTTTGGTGCGGATTAAAAAATTGGACTCTGGTCTGCTTGAAAACGGGGGTCTTGGTTGCTTTTAAGTAAACTAGAGTTCAGTTTCCTTTAGGTGAGAGTACAATCCGACCCAAATATAGTAAGTAAGTAACTACCTATAGGAGAACAACTAACAGTGCATTTACTAGCCTACCATTTTAACCTTGGAAACAATTTACAGTCTTATATATAATTTAAGGGCTGATAACTTCCAAATCCGTAACCTATTATGACCATACATCGCTTGTCATATGTGTGACAACACATCCTTATCTCTCTCTCATCAGGGCTCGCCCTGTCCTTCACTCGCTGTCCTGTCAGCTGCTCATAGTGTTTGCTCAAGACGTTATACATTTGGTATTGCTCCATTATTTCCGAGATAGAAAGCTTTTTATAATTAGACTCCGAGTCCATTTAGAAAAACAAAAAAATAGACATACAACAAGACAGCTATACCAGTATTCCCATGAGGGTGACTGGTCCGCACAGCACTAAACCTAGGGTCCATCAGTTGTAAAATAACAGAGTTACAAGAACAATTAGATTTAGATATTATTAGATTCCTCAGTAAAGCAGAGAATGTATTGAAGCAATCTTGACAAAACAGTTCACTTGCATTACACCATCTTGGTTTTCTGAGTAGTATGCGCAAACAATCATTATAAGCAACCTGTAGCTTATTGAAGTTTGCCTTTTTAAACCTGAGCCACAAGGGGGCAGTGTAAAAAGCAGTACAATATGCTCTAAAGAGGTTTATCTCGACAGTATCACCATGAGAACTTCCTGGCGAGCATGTTCGCTTGTGTATATATAACATGCAACGCTGCGGAGGCCAACTAGCATGATGGCACAGCCTGAATAAACATGATTATCGGCTGAGTTGAAGTCCAAACACTATCATAACACTTGAGCCCTGAGAGGCTAAGGACAACTTTTGATGGCATGTTGTCTGCACAGCCAACACCGGCTTGTCAGTGAAGTACCCTATGGACCTGTCCAAACAATAGTCCGCTCTCTTAGCAGCCTCTTCAAGTTGGTTCCATGTGTAGCTGAGTCTTCTGCTCCTTCCTCCCCCCTTGCTCTTTTTTTCCATCCCTCTCCCCTCTCCTGGTCTCCTGGTCCTCATCGGGAATAAGTGACTCTATAACAAATCGGTGAGGCGGTGCACACTGCCAAGGTCATTGGGTTTGTGAAGGGAGCTGGCTAATGTTGCCCACGGAGAGTATACCTTGCCAGTTTGAGCGGGATCCAGCTCTCGTATTGCTAGAGCTCATTTCCACTCCAGCCGGAGCTCAAATCCTTCCTGTGCCCTCCAGATGGATAACAGAAACCCTATTTAGTGGACTATCGATCCACCACACTGCCCCCCACCAAGGACTTGCTTCCCTGTGAGGAATATATCAACGCTCCCTCTATTCAAACTTGTCAAGCAACAGGATTAGTATCTCCCAGCATGCATAATGTCACTGTTTAGTGCATTTAAGGTAAATCAAGACATCATGCAGGTCCAACAGTGTGTGGTGTTTTTTGCAATTAAACTCTGGGCGGTACTTTTCATTGATGTGATCTAAATTAAAAGTCTGTGTTTTAGAGATTGCACATAATCTCTCATGCTGCTTTTTGCTCCACAATTGCCTGCTTCCAAAATCCTTTGTACCTAAGCCTGCTCACTAATCTGTAACATGTACACTCTGCCTTTTACTTTTTGATTCCTTGTTTGAAAGAAATCCTTTTAGTTTCAAAAGTTTTTTTTCAATGTGTCATAGGCATCAATTAGTACTCACAAAGTGTCGCCAAACAGCAAATTTGTGTGTGTGTGTATGCGCATGTGCGTGTGCGTGTCTGTGTGTTTGTGTGTGCAGATGCAAGCAATGAACTCTTCAATCTGCACTATGTTCACACATTGCAATGTGACTGCCACTGCCTGCCCGCAGCCTTGAAAGAAAAAATGAATACATGTCACTAGCATCTGCTGCAGTTCTTGAGGGACCTGCACACCTCTAATCTAGTCTTTTCTTTGGTATTGTGGCCTAAACTGCTGACACTTTACTGGTAGTTCCCTCTTTCTGCAGTCAAAAAAAATGTAAGACACTTCTTGCATGTCAACAAAAGTTCTGACACTTTAAAACAGCAAATTGTAACACATTGGGTGATATGTTAAGAGTTGATGTTATCTTGTGAATGTCACCGTGTTTAGAGACGTAAGTTGTGTTACAGAGCTTAGGATGAAAGGACTGTTTATTGAAGTTGCTGCTGCAATTAGGCTCACTAAACGTGTGGTCATCTTAGATGCTGTGAAGCCTGTCAGTCATTCATCTCACTTGGATAGTGATGTGTGTGAGGGTATAAGTGAGAGTTAGAGGGAGTTTTTATGCTAGTCGGGTGAGCTTAAATTGGTTTAAATGCGGGGGTCTTCGCTAGAGGCTAGTTGAGAGCTAACCGCACAGCTAATGGGTTTTGTTGTACATACCAGGTAAATATGGTACTGTACAGCTAATTTAGTGTAATTTTGTGGCTGTTCTTCTTTTAGTATTGTCACCTTTAAAAGGTTATGGGGCAGCTTAAACTTAATAGTCATTTTAAAGTTTCTTTGTGATTAAAAGTAGTGCAATTTATGTTTATATTGAAGTTCTGGACCCCATTTCTAACTTAGGGGGCTTTCACGTCGCCTCATTTAGTTTGGTTGAATCGCACTAGCGTTCGTTTGGACAGGTGTGAATGCAGCAATCACACTTTGGTTGGTCTGATGGGGTGGTCTCGGTACCCTAACCAAACTCTGGAGCGATTCGTTTGTGATGAGAATGTGATCCTACCTCGAACCGCCCCAACTATACGCACTCTGCAAGTCTGAGCTAAATGGATCCTGTCAAACACATCTGATCAATAAGCATTTGTAGTGATGCATTTTGGGACGCTTAGATTTCTCTCTGTGTGAAGTGAACCTGAACCCAGAGAGAAAACACTCCAAGTTTACAAACTCATCAACTGATTCGGACCAGGGCAAATGAACTATAGGTGTGAATCTTACCAGCGATTTAATGTCAAAATTTAAGAAACAAAAGGAGAGATACTACCAACTCCAAAACTTCCCGTAATGCAACTCAATAGCATACTTGCATTGGACCCTCTCAGACTTTATAGAAGTTTTCACAAGCTGACCAATGCTGCCTCTAAAAGAAAAATCCTCAGGTGTTAGTGTGATGGAGTGCCCCTTTAACACTGTTAGTGCTCTGTCCCCTCAACACTTATTAACTAAGCTAACTATTAGCAAACTAATCTTATCAAAAGCATGATCTTTATGCACATCATAACAAGCACACATTTAGATTTTTGTCATGTCCTCTGTGTTGACCACTGTATCCTACAGAACAGCATTGGACTCAAACACAGGTTAGGGAGCAGAGTTACAGACCGGTTTGGAAAAAACCCGGTTTTTAGCCCTTTACCCAAAAAAATTTCCCGAGTAATTTCCCGATTTCTGCTTTAAAGGGAAAAATAAACAAAATCCCAGATGCCCCAAAACAGCCAGGGGAAACAGGTGTACTCGTTTTTTAAAGATTTTGGGCACAACCCATCCCCCGGCAGGGCCCCCCGGGGGGGGGCCCCAAAAGAGACCGGGCCCGCTCCCCAAAAGAGGGGTTTTTGCCCCAAAAGCCCAGTGAATCCCCCCCTGGTTTTTTTCGCCCTCCTCTCAAGGGGCCGCCCCCGGTTTTCTCTGAGGCCCAGAGAGGGGGGAAGAGAGGGCCCTGGGCCCCCCGGAGAGAGGGGAAAGGGATTTTTAAAAGCAGAGGTGGGGGGCCCGTAAGGAATTGGTTAACCCCCATCTTGGACTAAAAAACCCGCCGCCCCACCTTTCCAAACCAAAAGGCCCTTAATTTTTTTGTATTTTTGGTTTTTTCGTTACTTTTGGAGCCGGGGGTGTAGGACCCCCCCAAAACCCTTTCCCTTTTAAAATGTTCCTGGCTGGTTTTAAAGAGCAAACCCCTTTTTATGGGCCCCCTACCCCCGGGGCAAACCCGGGCCCAAAAAAAATTTTTTAAAAAACAAATAAGGGCTTTTTTTAATTTTATCTTTTTGGGGAGGAAAAAAAATCTAAAACCCCGTTTTAATAACCCCGAGCTAATTTTGGGTTTTTTTTTTTTGCTGATTTTCAAACGAGGGGAGTCAATTTTCAAAAGGCCCTGGGGTAGTAAACAGAATGGGGAATGTAAAATCCCCATCAAAAAAAAAACAGGTGTATTTTGTACAATATAAAACTAGCAAGGGACCGTTTAAAAAACGCGACCAAAACCCTTTGGCCCCCGGTTTGGTTTCTGGAAGAAAGGTTGTTTATTTTAAATTTTGCCCTTTTTGTTTTTTCTTTAATGGAAAGCTGGAGTTTCCAAAGCTAAAAAAATTCCCGCCGGGGGCTTTGGGCCCAAAAACTACCCCTATCGTGGGGCACCAAAAAAGATCAAATTTTTTTCCCCTTTCTATTGAGGCTTTGGAAAAACAATTTGGTTTCCCCAATTTTTAAAAAAAAATTGTGGAAACCCGGTTGAAACAATTCAATTTGTATTTTGATTAGGTTTCAACAAGTAAAATGGATTCTAAAAGCAACTTTTTAACTAGTGAACTGAACCCAAAACCCGTTAATAAAAATTGTATTTTGGGAAAATATAAAAACCCAAAACCCGATTCCCTTTCCCCCACCCCGTTTGGGGGGTATGAGAAGGATACCCAAAATATTTAAAAAATAATATATTTTACAAAAAGCAGCGCCAAATTTAACCCCAAAAATTTTGACTTTAGGTTAAACCCCCCGGTGGGGGGAGGGCCGGGGTTCACTTTCCGCGCTGCACAAGCTTTTAAAGTCCCCAAAAATTCATTCATTACTCAACATTTTTTCTAGTCAAAGGCACAGACTTTTCCCCGTGGGGCCACAGAGACCGAGCGAAAGCCCCAAGGTGAGCGAAAAAAAGCAAAAGCCCAAAAAAAAACCAATTTTTTGGGCCTCCCGTTTCCCTCCCTGTTCTTGTGCGGCCCTCGTTAGGCCCGTTGTCCTTGGCCCCTTTTTCCCAAATCCCGGTCTTTCCCGGGTAGGGCGGGAATTTGTTTTGGGGACAGGTCAGGTTTTGACCCGGGAGTGTCCTTTGCCCGGGCAAGAGGGAAAGGGCCTTTTGGGGGATTCCCCTTTCCACCTTCCCCCCCTTTTCCCTTTTGGGGAACGGGGGTTTGGCGGCCTGTTCTGGGGCCCCCCCCCAAGTCACCCTTGTGGACCGGGGGCCCTGGACGGTACCCCCAAACCCGGTAGATGTTTCCCACGCCCCCACCCTTTTAAGGGCCCCCCAGTACGGAACCCCGGGGATGGCAGGGGGAAGAGGGGTTTTTAAATTTTTTTAACATCTGGCAATTTTATTTTCGTGAAGGTTGTTATTGGTTTGTTAGCAGGGATGGACGTTTTATGTTCTGAAGGGGTACAAACCCGGTTTACCCGGGAGCAGTTAGGGCATACACGAGCTGGCGCGCAAATAAAAGAAAACTTCAGGAAATAAAAAAAACCCTCCCGGGCTTGGAAAAAGTTTACCACCGTTGGCAACGATAAAACAGTTGGGATTATTTGGGTGAAAAAAAACACTATTTCGTTACTGTTAGCTAAATGGGCTATTTGGCAAAAAATGAGAATGGAAGCATTCATCAATTTCATATTAGATACGTTTAATTTCATCCCTGAAGCCTCCTCTGCTCTATCTTGACAGAATCAAACATGTGGCTCAACTTCTACACTTATTAGTCAGTATAGTATGGCATTTCCCATTTAGCTCTGTAAAACTACAGTTGTAAACTTCAAAGCTCTGCTAGTAAATCTGCTTTACAGCCATTAACTTCCAAGTGAAAAAGGGATTACATTAAAGTTCATTAGGTACACTTTTTCGCTTCTTCTAGTCGTGCATTCATGATTACAGCAGCACGGAAATATGTCAAGAATGTTGGCTGTTTGACAACAAAGTTTTTCACTCTGTCCAGTTTGGAACGCCCAGTTAAACTATTTCATTCTATGTGGAGGAGTGTATTCAAAGAGAGCTGACCTATCTTAAACGGCAGTTTAAGTTACAATGGCTGAGATTTAGTTCTTACACCAGACCAAAAAAAAAAAAAAAAAAAAGCAGACCTTAGAGACCTAGAAAAGATTTGTTTCAACTACACACATTTCAGGAAATGTGCTCTGCTCTTGCCTAAAATAGCCATAGAAACACTTTTTCAGACAATCCCATTACTGGGTTACTGAGAGCAGAAAGTGGAGCAGTTCTTGTGAGATCAGACTGTCAACACTGATAAGGCCAGCGTTGAAGCTTTCATCTACTGTAGATGTAGGCACAGCAGTTTGCATTTAAGGCAGACAATAGCAGCGCCTCAGGAAGCATGAGCATGACGGTATTTAACAAACATAAGATACTGTCCTAGAAGCTCAGAGGTCAAATGTAATCTCATTATTGCAGGTTAAATAGACTAGATTTGATGTGACCCAAATACATTAAAACGTATGTAATGAATGCAACGCAAATTATGCAATACAGAGATGCAAAATAAACCTAAAAAAAGTGGTCATCAAGCCAACGTTGGTTTTTAAGCATTCCTGGCAAGCCGCAAAAACTCTAAATGACTTCATCATTGTAGTAACTGAGAACAAATTAACTGTAAATGTTAAACAGTTGCACTCATTCAAGCTGTGGCGCTCCAGTAAATCTGTTTGACATGATGAATGAAAACAACAAATCCACAGCTGAGGTTATAGCTGAGCTTATTAATATTCTCACTTAATTCATAACTGGAAAAAGAGGTTGTGGCGCGTGTGAGTTTAGGCAGAGAGACACAAACAGAAAGTTAAATTCGTGCACAACTCAGGCAATATGCTTACACACAATACACACACACCAATACACACATCTGTTGCTGAAGGAATTACACAACAGATTAGTGACCCAGTGAACTACATGTGGCCCCTGCCAAAGGACAGAGGTCACAGTCAGTAAATCAGGCAGACAAAATAAAACACTGGCTATCAGATCCAACTTACTGCTGCAGCACTACAACTAACACATAATTGGTTTAATGCATAGTATGTTTAATAAGCCGTTACAGTTATTGGATCTATCTGTTAATATGGAAATATTGATTAGTGTAGCTTTATTATACAAATGTATAATGTGAATCACTTGTACTGACAATCCCACAGATCATTATCATCCAACTATTACCTTCCCTCAGCTCAACAGACCGTTTTGGCTTCTTTCAGGTCATTGGTTTGGTTTTGCAGTATTTTATTGATCCCACAGGGACTTAGGTGTCAATATTATGTTATGAATTGGGTGCAGATTCAGTGCTTAAAATATGTAACCAGCTGAGCTTCAGAGAAGCAGGAGGCAATGAATCTAACAGCCTGGATCCACAATGGCAAAGAGCAGCAAGGTCAGTTAATATGTAAAATATAAAACCATGTTAACTGAGTTGAATGAATAAATGCTTTACTTTGGTTGCCCTTGTCATTCATTCAACATTTTCAATGAGGACTTACTTGACCCTGTCTTGATGTCTGTTTAATTAATGGGCTCGCGGCTATTGATAGCACCATAAACAGCTATTTACTAGTGTTACCTGATCATTTTAATAATTGAAAACAAATGCCCTGTAGACAGCACATCAAATCTGCAAGTACATTTTCACTTAGACTCAGACAAAAATAACGACGACAAAACATCTATGTGACTGGAGTGTCTGACACGTGGTCAATCACCCACAGCTGTAAAAACTATTGCTAAGCCCCCCTAATTCTGAGTATAGCTACTGGTAGTACACTCAGCTGCTTTAAATACACAGTGACACAAATCTGCATGTCCCTGCCTACCATACATTATCCGTTTTGTTGACTCACACTGTGTGAATTCATTAACATGATTTTAAAAGCACACAAAAAGAGATACATGTTGGCCCAAGAGTCCTAAGTCATTATCATTATAATCAGGGCTTTTAACTGCAAAAGACATCACTGAGCGAATACAAATGGTGTTGGAGTAGTGAAGTGTTATTATGGATCCTACGTAACGTCTAGGAAAGTTCCACCCTATGAAGCACTTTGATTGGTTGGGGTTAGACACTGACCATAAGTTGTTAAGGTCAGGGGATAGGACCTGAACAAATCGGGTTATGTTACCTTACGTGTGCATGGGCGCCTGGCCAATAGCAGTGTGTGAATGCTATTTAAGGGTGGGCCCATCCTTGTTGCATGGGATTCCATTATGGTGAATGGTGGAGACTGTGATCTTTATGCATGAGTACAAAGGACTGCATGTGTTGTTTCTGAACACATTTATTTGTTTATAGGTGTTATCTTGTGTAGATATTACATATTTTTTAATTCTTTCAACAAAAACAAAATTTGTAATGTTTTCCAGAGACTTTATACTACCTAAAGCCTCTGTCTTTAGCATTTAGACCACGTCACACTTGAGGCCAGAGAACGCCTAAAACCGACTAGTTCACGTGATGTGTCATATGGCAGATATGTTTATAAATTAGTTGTTCCAAAAAGCCTCACTTGGTGGTGGTGAAAAGTCTGCTGTCATAGAGAGGGGGGAGAGTCTTAATGTACACTTTGTGGCAGTCTCTTCTGAAAAGCAATACACTTGTTTTGAAGAAGAATGAAAAAAAGTGAGCTTGAGAGAAAAATTCAAGCTTTACAGACTGACTCACCTCGAAACACCCGGCCTATCACTGCATGAATTGGGTGTGAATTTCCAAATGTCGGTTTTGAAAAGTTACAAACGCTTTCCTTTTAGAAAGATTAATCTGACAAGCACTTTGTTTGAAGGATACGGAGGGCACTGTTATACGCCAACACACAAGCTTATCAGATTGGTCAAACGGCATCTGAAACACCCTCCCATGTTTTCTTAGCCTCGTCGGTCCGTGTACTTTTCGGGCAACAGATTTTCATTTTGAAATGAAAAAAAACAAAAACTAAATCGGCCAGTTTCCCAATTACCATTAGTAAATAGGAAAACAACAACCAGAAAACAACCCGTTATTCGTTTTTTGTTTTGAAATCAAAAAACAGAAAACAAAAAACAATCTTGTTTTCTGATTGTCTTTGATGTGTTCATAGATGGAAATTGGAAATTAAAATACATGTGTATAAGTCTATTCCTTAATTTTTCAGTGGTATCTTTGCGTGATCCAGCGTGACCCAGAAGTTCCTCCTGCGAGCTTGGCGGTCAGCAGAGGGCGCGCTGCCGTTTGGGATTCTCTACTTTGGATGTCTGCGCAAACGACAATGGAAAGTTATGTTCTCTTTCGAGGAGACAAACGGGTTACACTAAAAGATGATGACATGTCTGTGGGCAAGATATGCAGGATATGTTAGGTGCTGTCATTGTTCAATATATAACATATTACACAATATATAAGTAGCTATAATTTGGTTTTGCACGTATGACATAACATGTTGTGGACGTGCAAACACAGAGTTCACAGAGCCTTGGTTAGCTTGGTAGATACACACAACATACATGATACAACATACTGATACATACAACCGCTTACTACTTACAATCGCCTCTGGGTCACAAAAACAAAACAATGTAAACTTGAGGAATAAGATTTATACACACATTTTATTTTCCGATTTTCATCTATGAACACATCAAAGACAATCGGATAACAAGATTGTTTTTCATTTTCCGTTTTTTAATAAAACAAAAAACAAATAATGGGTTGTTTTCAGTTTTTTTTTTCCCAATTTACTGATGGTAATTGGGAAACTGGCCGTTGTTTGTTTTTGTGTTTTTTTTAATTTCAAAATGAAAATCCGCCAAGCACAGGGACCCTGGTCCTACCAGACTCTGGTTTTATTTCATTTGTACAGAGAGTCTGGCCCATAGACAGTATATGAAATGGACCAACAGATCCCATTGTTCTGGACGGAGACCAGTGAAGGAAAATAGAAGCACTTTTCCGGTGATGGCTAGGTGTTAATACGCAGCCTCTAACTGAGCTTGACGACATAGTTGTAACGTGGGCAAGGTGTCTGAAAGTTGTAAGTCTTCTGGTAGCTGTGCCAAGAGAAATGTCAATCATTCCCAATCAGCAGAGACGGAGAGCGTAGGTATAGGTTAGGAGACAACATAGGCACAGGCTAATTACTGCTATTAACATGCTAGTTAACATTAGTAATTAAACCTAAACCGCTAATGTAAGTTGAAACTGTCTGCGAGCTTCTCCTGACAATACGGTGATTTGTCGACTATGCGACAGCAAGTAGCATGGTTGTGACACAATCCTTAGCCTGGTTTTACAAAAACGTCTGCTACGGAGCCATAACGTGAGCTACAAGGTAATGGAGCCTTTTTATACATTGTTGTGTTTCTTTAGAAATAAACAACGGACAAATAGAGTCCTTAAACACTTCAGATGTAAAGTTATTTACTGTCAAAGTGGCGCCAAAATGTATGGGGGTCAATGGGATGCTAACTGCAGGTGATGGCTTCGTAGCATTAAAATGGCGCCATGGGAGCTACGCTTAGAGAGGAGACGCTTACCCCCTTGGTCTGGCCACACTCAATTGACAGGTGTTAACTTCCTTGAAGGCGGATACTCTGTTGAAGTTTAAAACTACTGGATCTGCCATAACCAATCGCTAACGTTTGGTCGTGATGTATGTCATGAGCAAGTGCAACAAGAGGAGACCGTCAAGGCTTATATTTAGCATTACCATCGCTAGCGTTAGCCTTAGCCAACTCCTTCACCACTAACGGAGCAAGCTGTAAAATCTAACTTTTCCCAAACCCTGTGGGGAGGAGGGCCACAACATCATGGCCACCAACAGAACTCAGCAAAGATTGTTCATGCTTGGGCTTTAACTTCTGGATATTAGGCAGTGTTGCCACAACGGACCGAATAACTTTGCTCGCATCTTTCTCTGGCTCCATTACAGAACTACAACTCTAACGCATGGCCTCGACGTCATCGTTCTCAGCCACTCCCTCTGTTCGCTGATTGGACCGCAAACCCAGACAGAGTACTGAAGCAAAATGAAAATTGAGCGCAAGTATGTAGGAGGGCGGAGCCAGGCTAATGTTTTCTCCCATGTTTTCTGCAAACCGACATTCCCACTCTTTCTTCATGCAGTGATTGGCCAGCTGTGTGCAGGTAATCAAGGTTTGAACTTCTCTCTAAAGCTGCCTTTTTTCATCTGTTTAGGCCACCTTTCATGTTTAATTTATGCGGTTGACACAATGAATGCTTTCCAGTCACGATTGTCTGAAAATATGTGCATTCATCCCCATAAGCCTTTGACTGAACAAAATGTTTTTGTTTTATATGATTCTTTGCCTTTCATTTGACATGAATGAAACATGTAAAATAGTTCTTATCACGTGGGACACTAAAACCCTTTAGACCCAGGCAATTTCTTTAGCCTGGGTCTAAGACTAAAGAAGGCTAAAGAAATTGCAGTGAAGGTTTATTAATTTTATGGTGCTGTGCTGAGGAACTAGCTGATATCTAATCTTGACAATGAGCAATATTTAGCTAAAATATTGGAAAACTGATCACTGTAAAACAAATATGCATAGATGGATGTAGTTTTAGTAGTGTAAAATGTCAGATCACTACTCACTGGAAACTGCTTGCGCTTTCGTCCAGGCTTGCCAACTTTACAAGAGGCACTACCTTTAGCCGACTTCTCCTCTGTCATCAGGTCCATGTCTCGTAGTGTGCTTTCACCCTATCAACAAAAAGCAACACATCATTTAGACTTAGAATACTATAATAAACAGAGCCATTATCTGTGGGAATATCAAATTTACATTTCAGGCCGGGTCACACATAAGCATCTTTCCAGGTCATCAAAGCCTGTATTTGTGCTTACAGGAAACTAAGTGGCAGTTTCACCACAGCCAAAGATGCAGAAGCTGTTCAAGATCTGCAGGACACGCATATACTGCACCACACTGAAACACTTGAAAATTTGGAGGGGACCTGCAGCGAGTCCTTGAGTGTCTTTGGCTGAGTGGACAATGAGACAGATAGAAATTGAGTGGCACGTTCCTTTGAACCATACTGAAGTGAAAGCTCCACAGACACAGCGCTGACCTTCCACAGACAATCCCCCTCTTGACACCGTTACAAAGACGTCGACCGGCCCCCACCTTCCCCTGCTGCAATTTCCCTTTTGATTAATAAAACTGTCTACCCCCATGAACAAAGCCCCATGTGCGCCAACACCAAGTACCCCTGGGGTTGATGAGAGAAAAGATGATCCTAATGTAGATGCTTTGAGTTTCAATATTGACTGAATAGGACCACCAGCACCAGGTCTGAATGCAAATGAGATTGCAAGGCCATTTCTGACAGCTACAGTGGGGGGTAGAGGGCTGGGTCCTTATTAAATTCCTTCATTGAATGTGAGATTCCCTCAAAGATAAATAGGTTCTCTACACTGTAAGGCATCCTGCAACCGAGTTCCCCTGCTGACTTGTTAAATACTTTTATTTTAATCTTTGGTACTGTGGGATAACATGATAGACTATAACTGTAAATTGACTTTGTCCTCGCATAATGGTAGTGTTAAATACAGCAAGATAATTCAGTAACGACTTGCAAGCACAACACCTTTAATTTCTCCAATAAGATGGTATTGTCTTTCTGCTGTAGAACAGGATCTTAAACTATCTGGAAACAAGTCTTAATTAAATTTAAATACAATACAAAACCAATGCTGCTGTTTTTAAAATGAGAAAATAAAATGGTCAAAATGAACCTCATATTTTAAACCAACATGGAGGAGAAGTCTGTAAATTGCTCAGAGAAATGTGAGATTCAGGTTTTACACTGAGATCTGGGATCCGTCAGATTCTGTGGCGCGAATGGGTCAATAATAAAATCCAATCAAATATTGACAGGTTGAAATAATGTATCTGTGCTATTAAAATGTACCACCCTATCTAAATATTATGAAGTTAGCATCTGTAACTGCTATCAAAATATGTAACTAAACTAGTGCTGTCAGTTAAACATTTTTCATTCTAACGGCGTACATTTTTTTATCGTGAGATTGACGTTCTTTTTGGCCTAGCAAACTTTGTAGTTTTTCCACATGCTGTTGCAACTAGTAACGTTAGAAAAACACCACACCGGATCTAACTAGACCGGAAACAAAACAGCAGGCACACCACACACACTTGTTTGGGCTTGCGAGTCGGCCAAAGAGTAGTAACGTTACATTTTGAGTGGATGGCGAGTTCGAGACGCTGAAATGGACGCCAATAAGATTCTGGATGTTCCATTGACAAGAACAAAGTGATCTGTGTGTTTTGTCGTTGTGAACTGAGCTAGCATCGCAGCACGTCCAGTCTGAAATACCACTTGATGGCCAAGCACACAGCTGAGCTGAATCCCCCCCCCCCCTTGTCAAAGTATTGTTTTCACCCTTTTACTGATGGAAAGTGTTACACTGTGTGAGAGATTATTTGCTCCAGGTGAGAATGTTAATGTCAAATTAAACACTACAGTAGGCTAAATGCCAATGTTGTTTTAAAAAAACAAACAATTGCACAAAGCAAGCGGATCCACTTTTCCATGTTAATAAGAGCATTAAAATGAGAAAAAATAATGGGGACATTTAGAATAGATAAAAATGCGCGGTTAATTATGAGTTAACTATGACATTAATGCGATTGATCACAACTAAATATTTGACTGCATTAAACTAAATACTATTACAATGTCTAAATACAATGTCTGACAATTGTTTTTTTTTAAACTGCAACAGTACATTATTAGTATTATAATAATTATTATTAGTATTTTGGTCTTATACAAGTCCATGTGAGTTGTTCACTTGTACGTACATGACACAATAAATAACACAACTAACTAAGTAACTAACTAGAGAGTCACTTCTTTCAGCTTTTGACTTGGTCAACGTACAACCAAAATTCCTGATCACACAATCTGACGGGTCAAAGTATACATAGTAACACCGGCCAGGGACCTTTCTGTGAACCTATGCACACCCCCGATAAATACTTTTGCAAGTCCTGCACAATACTGTCCAGCTTTCCATCTCTCAACAGTTATACTTTACATATTTTTGTTATAGTACTTTAATATCTTTTTCATATTTTTATTGTACGTTTATCTGTCTATATTTATGTTCTTGACTGTTGAAGTACTTTGCTTTTATTTTTTTATTGCCTCTTAATGTGTTTAGTGTATGCACCGAACTTACTTGGTAATAAACCTCATTCTTATTCTTGTGACATCACCTTCCTTTCTCTGTCCATTGAAGGCAAACATACCATAAAAACATTCTTAAAACACTCAACTGAAGCTGCAGAGCTTACAGACCGACCCTTTTAAAAGATGGAGCAGGTTAATAAACACAGGCAGGAATTGCAAAGGTCAGGCCATGTTACGTCCTGAGAGTGTTAATAAATCCATCAACCATTAGTGTCCCAGATTAAGTGATTTGCATTAAGAGATAGATGTGATAAGAGTAACTGATGCTGTGATTAATGGGCACAGGGTTATAATTAATGAATATCGCTGGAAAAATATCATATTCATCAATGAACCTCTGCATAAAGATACTGAGGTCACCGCCAAGCCTTTAGAAGGTTATTTTAAATAGATATAGATATTGATTTGATACTTTTGTGTGTTTGCAGACGGTGCCGGGTTTATTGTGTTACTAATAGAGGGCCTGGTGCTTCGGTCTTTTCCTTACAAGGCGGCAGAATTTGCATAGATAATAGCACGTTTTGAGTGCAGCCTGGTGTGCAGGCTCATTTGGGAACCACTTACATGGATGACACAATTCAGTGGTGCCTGGCTATCTCTGCAGGAACAGCCTACATACACCACGCCGTTCATCCAATTCCCGACCCAAGTGCTTAGGCACACTGAATGGAAATAATACGCCATTTTCACACACACGTCACCCTCATATTTTCTGTATAAAAAAACAGAAAGGCCTGAAATATGATTTGTTGTTGCCTCGAGTGAACCCTACATTGTCAATATTCTCTGCACTATTTCCATCTGGGTTGCCGGTTATTTAAGGCAACGTCTGTTGCCAGGCAACAAGACTAAGGGCAGTACTGTGTAATGGGAAAGTAGAGGAAGAGGACAGATTCCCCCCCCCCCCCCCACCCCCCTGTAAAAAAGCTGAAGAGCCATTCCAGCTCCAGTTCAACCTACACCAGCCAACGCCCACGTCACCAACCATCATTACAACAGCGAATGTCACATAATTCAGCTGCATCTCGCCACAGCCGCCTCACTGATGCTGCTATCGCTGCCTCTGTGTGAGCATCAGTGATGCTGCAGTTACGCACACACTGTAATAATGAGTCTGTCTGCATCAGGAAAGGTGACATGGCAGTCCACATGCTGTTAAGATTCTAAAGTTAAAATCGGACTATTTCTTCAATAAACAGGATTGATGCAACCCCAGTAAGTCGTAAGATTGCAGAGATCAGTAAGGCATTAGCTTGACGGATTGATTATTTTGCTCATTTGTAAATTTGAGAACGGTTTTTTAATGGGCTTTGACCTGAAGCGACTGTACAAACCTCATTGCTCTTATTGCAGGGCTACATCGATGTAAGATCAAAGTAATAACACTAACAAATTATAGTCTGAAAAAAACGCACAAATCATAATGCATGCACAGGAAAATACTAAAAGGCACACTATAGTACACCCTTGGTGCATAAGCCCAGGAGTGACTAATCTCCTTTCAAATCTGGTGAGTGAGTGAGGGCTTTCAAAAAAATTGCATTTTGAAGCAATGGAGACTGAAATTAATCAACAGCTTAGCTCAAGGGTTCCAAATACATGACTGAATGAACTCTGTAAACCCACTAGCTATAAAGTTGAGAAATCCCGAGTCATTCAGCAACATGCCAAGCTTCAGAGGAGTCTCATAAATACCTGAAGTGAGATTTCTGAGGCACACTTTCCTATTTCACACGTGTTTCTTACCATTCTGTTTCCAGGTGAATCAGTGTAGCCTGAGCCTTTCAATGCAGTGGTGTTGGTGACAGTGTTGGACGGCATCATCGAGTCTATGGGTGATATCTAATAATGGGGGCGATGTAGATGAGGTGAAAAATAAAACTCAAAGGAACAAAAAAAGAGACGATCCTTCTTCTTTCCGCTCTCCTGGAAGATAAAGAAAGAAAAGTGACAGTCAACTTAGATACACTTTAGCTTAGCATTAGTGTCGTGATTCAGAGTTTGAAGTACAGTAAGTCCAGAGTTTTAAATCACTTTGGTTAAATGTATCTTTCTGTCATAATGAGGCTCTTTTTGAGCATCAGCTTTCCTTTGTTGAGTGCACGTCATGTTTAGGAACCTCTGTATAGCTACTGTTTCCTACAGGGCCTAGAACACTTTTGTTTTACACCACATGGATGTCAACATTACATGGCTGCCACTGTGCGCTTGATAACCTGAATAACGCTGCTAAATAAATCCTTATGTATTAATATTTCATTTCACCTTAAGTGGCTGGGTTAAAGTTACTCTAGCAGTCAGCCATGCGCACTAAGTTACACTGTTGCTCTCGTGGAAATGTACTCACCTACCAAAAATAACATAACCTTTATATATATAATATCTAGCCTATATTCATATAGGATGTCTTACATTTCCTCAAGACAAGATTAATGACAGCCGGTTCTGATTCATTTCAAAGGTTTAGACTGTTGTAAAAAATCGCATTTAAAAAGTAATTGCAGGCAAAAACCAGAACGTGTTATCTTAAAAAAATAATTTATTGTTGGGCCACACAGGCGTTTAATGTCACCGCATTTCCACGCGCATCAAGCCACAACCAGGTCATACACATTACATTACTGCGATCGGCTGACTTACATGTACCATTCAATGTGTCTATGCGTTAGAAATTGAAGTTTTAGACGTCTTTACAGCAGGGGTAGTCTGCAATATGACCCAGGGGATTGTGGCTCTTTTACAGGCCACAGACACTCAATTATAAATCCCCGTTATATTTTTTTAATGAGGCCAATGTTTTCAGGAGCCGTGGTCCCTTCTGTGCTGTAAATTCGGTCAAGTTCAAGTACACAGCGCGATCTCCAATCAGCACATCTGCAAAAAACAAGCCCTAAATCGCTATTTCCCCCATTTCCATCGAGCGCCTTCCGCTCTCATGGCTTTCACGTTTTTCTTCACATACAGTAAAGGTTACCCTTCCTGCGCGGTTAGTAGTGCCGGGTTAAACAGATTTAAATGCTCGCTGTGTGTTCGTTACCGATTTTCCCAAGTCCCAGGCCTGACCCTTTTTGTCTCGCTTGCTCCCGGAGCCTCCTTCCTCTTCTCTCCCCGTCCTCCACCTCCCCAACCGGCCAGCTCTCTTCCAGTTGCACCGCTCTCACTGCAGGGGCCTGCAGACTGTCTGTTGGCTGCCACTGGGTCCTAAAGACTGCCTCTATCACAGCGTGCACAGGGGCAAAGGTGGACCCCCCTAATACGCACATCTAGATTTCTTATTGATAACTTCCTCGCAGGAACCCAGTGGCATGGGAAAAACACTACTGAAATCCCCTGAAAAAACTGTATTTATTTATTTTAATTTTTGGAGTCAGTGTCATATTTACTTGACATATGACAGAAGGGATACAGACAATAAACGCAGGGATAAAACAAAAGTCCAAAGCATAGACTGTAAAAATAATGGACAAAGCTTCCAGGCCTGAAAAGTTCAGCCAATGTGCGCCTTAAAGCACCCGTATTATTCTCATTTTTTGGGTTCATAATTGTATTTTGAGGTTGTACCAGAATAGGTTTACATGGTTTCATTTAAAAAAAAACACCATGCTGCAGTTCCTGTCTTAGCTAAAGAGTGAGACGTATCACATGTTTTTAGCTACAGAGTGAGACATCTCACTTCTATACTATCTTTGTTGTGAGTCACACATGCTCAGTAGCTAGGTAAGATCACATCAACTAGATAACTTTCTCCAACTTTGGTCAGTCCAAGGCAGGATTAGCTGGAAGACTTCTTCTAGACGGGGGCACACTTGTGTAATACCTGCAGAACAGGGACAGGAAGTAGTTCTTTTGGAGATTATTGTGAACTAGTGTGTGTTGTAGCAGTGTTTTGCCATTGAGAACGAGCTAGCATGCTAGCATGTGCTAAGGTTTGCCACCTCGTCTTGGCTAGTGCTGTAGAAGGCCGTGCAGATTTTGAACAACTCACCCGGAGACTGAAGGCAGATGACATTCAGAAACCGTATCTCACTCAAAACAGTTTGTATGCGTGTGGAAGCACCAGAGACACAAAATCACACACCAAATCCCAGGAAAAGTGTTTGTTTCATAATATGGGCACTTTAAACCTAAACCTGCATTTTATCTAATTTCCAGCAGGGGGCGATTCCACTGGTTGAAAAAAGAAGTCAGTTTCTATAGAATTCCATGGAAAATCCTACTTCTCGCTTGATTTATTACCTTAATAAACATTTTCCTAATACGTTAATGGCCTCTATTGCTGGTTTCAAATAATGTTCCTATTCATTTTTAAATTGACAATAAAGCAGGGGCTGATTTAGGGCGTGGCTATGCGCTGACCTGTCAATCAGGACAGAAGTTTAGCAGTCCTTGTCCATGGAACTGTGTACATTAACATATATACCTGGACATGTTTTTGTCTTAAACTTAGACCCTCTCACTGTGTGTTTTTACTTCATCAAAGCCTAAAATGTCTTGTTCTTCAAGTGTTCTTCCAACCAAGCTAGCTTGCTACTGCTAGCATTATCCCGTAACTTAAGTGAAATTTTATTGCAGATGAATGGCAGAAGTACTTGGAGGTCCCTGTTACCCTTTGGTAAATCCTCCCTATGACTTGCTTCAGTGGGGTTAAAAGTCTGCAGTAGCGTAGTGCCACTTGCGTGTCTAATATTTCAACTTATTAAACCAGAGAGTGGCCCAGGAGCCCCCTAAGTACCACTGTGGCCCCTCTGATGTGACCTCAAGGCAAAAATAAACACTAGACCTGTGTGCAAAGACTATTGTCCCGTCCCCCCCCCCACATGTGTATTTCATTGTCAGACAACAGTCCATATCAGCAATGTGAAAATCTAATCGGGAATTGTGTTAACTAAACTAGGTTACAATTTTTATGTTTCTCAAATGATCTTTGCATGGTGCATATGTGCGCATGTACAACAATAATTAATTTACAATTAACTACAACTAATACACAGAGCAGCTTTAATATGTGCATAAATTATAGAAGTTCAACACACATAGTGATTTTATTTAAATGTTGACAAAATGAACACAGGAACCTGAGGAGACTTTCCCATTTTAATTTGCTGCTTTTATGGGCCCCCCGGTGGCTGCAGGTCCCTAAACAGCCATGTAATTAGCTGATGCCTCAGGCCAGCTCTGAGGCCTATTGAAGCTAAACATGTGCTTTCCACAGTTAATGTTCTCATAATACTACATTACATATATACCTGTAGTTCTTGACATAAATGTAAACTTTTAATCTAATTTCCACACTTCCACACACTCACACTGCAGTACAAGATTACTGTGTTAGTATTCAGTTTATGTACTCTTGTGTAGGCACAGATGTTTGAGTTCATACAGTGTAGTTTTAGTGCTTTTGCACCGCGTCGGTAACATTTGTACACTTTTGACATACCTTTGTCATTCAAATTTGTTTGTTTTTAATGTATTTTTATATTGTTCTCTGTACTCTTTGGCCATCACAACACCTGACATGTGTTCAGGGATAAAGTACAATGTCCTCTTATCCTATCTCGGGTTGAATTGATGGTTTCTCAGCAGACATTTTTCCGTATTAAACACAGCTGTAATTAACATTGTTTATTGCTGTATTGCGTTGCATGAATTGCTGGAACGGAACCATCATTAATGTTATTATCAACACTTGTGCTTTTCCTGCCATGACAAGTAAAAATGTCTGCCGTGTTTGATAAATTGGATTCATTTAGAAACAATAAGGAGTGCAATCAAGATTAAAGCAAGCAACACTCATTCAGAAAGAGAGCAAAACAGAAGATGGAAAGACTTGTACTTTGGTGATGCTGCTTATCAAGTATACATGTTAGCCATATACAAAATATAATGTTACTGTCAGTACATCAGGAAATTCTTGTGCTTTTGTGCATAGAAACTTTGGTGGTTTGGTCAAAGTTTAACTTGAATTTGTTCATTTGCACAGGAGCCACTAATAAGAAATATGCATAAGAGACAGTTCATGCCTTTAATCACACAATGTCAAATTCAACTTATATCCTTTTGTTTCTCCAGTATTGTTATCGCTTTATAAGAATGAGAAATGAGAAAAACAAACAAGTATAATATAAAAGCGAGGATGCAAACACTGCGCTAGTGGTGATTTTGCACAATTTTGCTTTGCTTTGTAACAACAACATAATGACTGAACCACTAAAAAAAAAAAAAATTCTGTATATCAAAATGGATGTAGGAGCATGTAGCTCATCTCGTGCAGTCTCATAGACTTTATCCTCTGAGCCGGATCTAAATCTAGCATCTTTATTTCATTTCTTAGAGTGCAGCTAGAGCAAGATATCAAATCTCTTATCACAATAATTCCATTAACCCTACTGCAGCCTACTGGTGCAATTAACTTATCCTTTACACACCCACTAGTCGGAGACACAGTGAGGTAAACGTTGCAGATGCTGGAGGGTTAAAGGCTCACAGAACAGTGCCGTGTAAGGCCGATTGAGTGCTCTTTAAGGGCAAAAGAGAGAGTGAGGATATGTGCAGGAGGCGGATGTGGTTCACTGATTTGGAAGCTGCTGCGTCTCCTCTTTTTAATTGAGTCAGTGGCACTGAAGTGGTTCATCTGAGGACAGCAGCCTCAGCAGCAGCACCGTCTGCTACTGGCTGGTGAAAAATCTCCGTCTCCTAGAAACCCACAGAGGAGGATGCTGATAGTGACTCTCCAAGTGTCTCAACCTCATTTCACCTGTATAGTTTGGTGGTCATGGTGGGTGCCTGATGCAACAGATAAAAGGTCTGTAGGTGAAGCAGGAAAGGGCATCCTTTTATGTCTTACCCCATTGGGAGAAACAGTTTGTGTTTAAAAGAAGTTGAAAAAGAGGAAGCTTGTGAAGGACAAGTTGGAAACAAGAGACAGTGTGATTTAAGGGTTTAATTTATCTCAATGTCCATAAGAAAAAAAAAAATTTTAACGAAATTGTGAGCACATTTGCTCTTTCTAGCTTATTTTGAGCTGAGGTCTCAATCAGAAATCATTCTACAGACACACACACTTATATCTGGCCGGACAATGAACACAAAAACTGCATTGGGGGGAAATACCACACCTCGCTGGTGAAAGACTGACTCTGGTATGAAAGTAAAAGTATCAATACAACAATGTATAAATACTCCATTACAAGTCCCATATTCAGACTTACTTACGCCATAACAACTAAAATTACTCATTATGCAACAAAATGCCTGCTTCCAGAGTATTATATCATTTATTACATCAATCTGAGCATTGGAAAGAAATGATTGATGCATTACTGTGTAAGCAGCATTTTATTGTAGCTGGTCAGTATCAAGCTAAATTGAGCTACTTTACTGTATATACTTCTGGATGGTTTAATCAATAATAATGCAACTTAAGAAAAGAAAATATCAAGAATAAGTACTTACAAAATTACACTTACTGTAAAAATGTACTTTGTTATTTTCCAACACAAAAAATGATGCATGTTTGATAATGATAAAATGATTAATCAGCACCTAGTAATGACTAAAGAAATGACACCAACAATCATGACATGAGCAGTCAAAGCCATATTTTAAATCTTTTTAATATATCTCACATTTGATTTATTTACAAAAGACAGTGGCTTTGTGACATAAAACTGTTGTAAAATCAACATGAGAAACAAATGTGTACCAGAAGCATAACCGTACAGAACACATACATAGATAAATAACATCAGGGGAGCGTTGCCGTCAAGGTTGTTCCTCTTTGCACATTTCCTCTCTGCAAACAATAAAAGGCTCACAATGTCTGCACCTCTGTATGACCGGCTGGGTTTCATCTGTGTGACACCGAGTTGTTGTGACTGGGTATACTGCCTCCATGTCGGCTACGAGTGAGCCTATCAGTAGATTTGGATTGTGTTGTTTGTCTTTATTAATTATTAAATGTTTTTTTTTTTCCCAGCAGTGGAAACCATTAACTTTCAACATCTCCAGGCATTCTGTGAATAAACTATGGGCAACAACACCATACTAATACAGATATACTTTGATATATACCTGCCATTTGTGTGACACACAATATCTGCAAACAGTTTGGCACAAATGTAAAGGCTGAGCTTGAGATTTCCCCAAAACACATTAACTAAACAAATAAAATCTGTACAAAGTGACAGACCTAAAGGCTGATAGATGATCTTATTTGCTGAATGGTTACTTTTATACAACACTTTTACAGAACAGCTACAGGCACAAACTGAAAGAATGAAAATAATTCAAATGTGTGGCCAGAGTGAAGGGGAAGACAGTAAGTCTTTACATTTTGACCTCTGAATTTGATTAATTTCTGGACCTTTTTCTACTGAACTGTTTTGACAGCAGTGGTCCTTCATGGTTTCTGCTTTCTTCAAATTATTTAGATCTTGGGTGACAATGCAAGCACGAGTGTGCACGTGATTCTCTGCTTTGACAAACTCATTACAGTGACTATACTCCACTAATACTAAACAATAATGATGACATAGAGCAGAACAGAGAACTGAATAAAAATATCACATTAAAAATGTAACAAAGGAGCCTCTTTTTGTTCTTTGTCTTGACACAGTGTAACAGGTTGTTGAAACCTTATACTTATAGCTTAGCTTAGAGGATAGGCTTACTGTACAGATCTCAAAACAAACCGTTAATGCTCTTTAGTTCGATTCAGTCAGGTTTAACTTCCTTTCAGAGCAGGACATTTTACTCCAAAACTGCTCCCTGACCTTTATCACATTGCATTCACTAAAAACCAAACATTGCTCATTTTATGAGATGAATGGCTACCCTGAAGGACAAAAAACATTGAACCAGAAGACAAAAATGCAAAGGTGACTTAGACCTTACTCTAAATAAACATCCTCCCTGGTTGACAGCTACCTCTGTACCAAACTGATCTCTTTGCTTTACCGTGAAAGACAGAAATTCACACACAGGCAAAACTATATCCACCAACATGCTTCACCAAATAGCACTTAAGAAAAACCTCTCCTAATGATCCACATTCTTTACCTAGCATTTAACCACTTGCTGTTGTTTTCCTCTATTTATTTATTTAAAGAGTTTCATTCCTATTCCAATTTACAAATTGACTGGGGAAATTAGCGTAAAATGAACTACATTAGTGACTTTTTAACTAAATCTTACAGCAGGGACCACAAGCAATTTTTATTTGTGAACAACAGTGGTTGTGTTTTGGAATGAAACTCCATTTTTAATCATCACTGACCTTTACTCTCTCCATCTGTGGCCAATAACATCTAGCAGTCAAAGGACAATACCACCATATTTTAACTAGAGTAGCTCTGCAGTCCCTGAGCACCAACCTTCATTGCACATACACATGTTCATTATAACTTCATTAACTAGATAAAGCTATCAAAGCATTTCCTACTTTGCTCACTACGACCTTATATCCTCACGTACTGTGTAATTGCTCATTTTGTAACTGACAACTAAAACTCAATGCCTAGTTCATTACTATTTAAACATCCTGAGGTGCTTCCCTACACTTTTAAAACAATAAATACTGAGGCTGCCGGCTAGTCAGGTGTGTTCAGTTAGGTTTTCACAGGCAGGAAACAGCAACTGGGCTCATTGTGTTTGTAGGGCCCCTTGGTTTCCTTTAATCGCACAGCCCTCTTATTTGGAAGGGTGGCTCGACAAGAGCACAGTAGCAGCAGTACAGTATGTGACTCACTGGGTGTGTTTACATGCATGCAGTATTCTGGATGCCACCTATTATTCCTGTTTAAGTCTGCATGGAGATAAGTTGCCTATGTGCGTCTTTATGCTGTAATAACAGATATTCCTGCACACATTCATAGAAATAATATTATAAGGGAAACCTCTCCTAGAGAGAGGTGCAACCAACTTATTTCATTATTTTTTTTTTTAAATGATTAAAGGAATAGTTCAACATTTTGTTGAGAAAGCGGAGCAAGTAGATAGCTTAGCTTAAAGACTGGGAACAGGGGAAAAGAGCTTGTCTGACTATAGCTCCTTTTTGTTTAATCTGTATGAAAACAAAGCGTAATAACGAGTTACCAATAAGTTGTGGTTTTGCCTGTCAGCCTCACTGACAGGCAAAACCGGCCAAAAACTCAGCCAAGAAACAGTCCAGCATGCGACATCATGTAACACCACAACTTGTTGTTTTTACACTTTGGTTTTTGTATGGATTAAACAAACGAGATATAACATGTTAACTATTGAGCTTTAGTGGTGCTAGTAGGTGGATTGTGTTACCTCTGCGCAGAATAAAGCTAGCTGTTTTCAGCCTTGATGTTAAGCTAAGCTAAAAGCTTAGCCAGGCTAGTTGTTTCCCCAATTCCAGTCTTTATGCTAAATTATGCTAACCTCCTTCTTCTAATCTTCAAGCTCCAGCTTCACATTTGATGCACAAATATGGGAATGCCATTGATCTTATCCAACTTCTAGACAGTAGGCGAGACAGTGTCTTTCCCAAAATGTCAAACTATTATTAATTGACAGTGTAGCAAATCCAGAATTCTGCTTTGTTCTTAACAAACTTCAGAATATTATTTTGCAAGTGAACACACTCAGCGGGAATTCTGAGGCAAGACACTTCTGTCACCCCAGCTATCACTATAAGTCCCACAGTTTGCTGGCATAGCGTGGTACAGTACCTAAATCCAGACTTGAGTGCAACTTCATGCAGAAATTATAAAAAAGGAGAAAAAAAACACTAGCGCTAATCATACAAAAGCAACAACAGGGAACATGTTGTCACCTTCATGTCGGGGCGTTCCCGTGGTCATGTGTTTGTAGTACTTTATATACAGAATGATCTGCTGCAATGGAACAGTTGGGGGGGGGGGGGGCACAGCAAGCCATTCCTTAGCAGTCATGAGGGAAATCATTGGGTAATTACAGCAGATTCTGTTTACAGGACAACATAGACACTCGCTAATTAGACACATCTTGCTACCTGCAAGGTGTGAAGAGACGTTTTTTTCACATAGTGAAATCTTGTTAGATTACAGCATGCATTACTCTACGTGCTAATGCCAGGGGTGGTTGTTGTTGTTGTTGTTGTTGTTGTTGTTGTTTGTGTTGTTGTTACTGTTACTGATTCTTCCCAGTTGATGACTGTATGTCCTTACAGGGTGGAATGGTGTTCTCTTGTCTTCAGTGCTTCTGTACTCTCAACGTGCCTGGATACACACACAGAAGAGCACATTAAGTGGTGCTGACATTCTGCATAGTCTGAATTAATTTGTAAAAAAAAAAAAAAAAAAACAGTATAAATGACTCTTTGGCAATGTGCCATGGTGCCTTGCTACTTTGGATGGAGGGTTGTAACAGACACTCACGATAAAGAGCAAAAGAAGTATTTTATTGGCTAATAAAGGTGCAGCCAACTCTTCCGATCCATCAAATGCCGTCATAATTAACACAACTACTTTTTGTCCATGCAGTTGCAGAAAATGTACTTCATTTCATAACTTGTTCCTATACAATTATTACATACAGAAGGCAAGAACGACCGTGGTTGCAATCCTTTTACTTCATCCCATTATCTCGAGATCATGAGTTAATTATCCTCTTATCTCAGTATATCAGTCATTTTCACGTGATGGTGGGTTAATTATGTTGTTATCTAAAGAAAACAAGTTGTTTCCCAAGATATAACAGCAGGTTGTTTTTACTCATAATGACGGGTTAATTACCTCGTTATAACATCAACATAATTTTTTTTTGAGATAATGGCATAATTAGCACATTAAAATGGCCTTTAATTCTATTTTGAAAACAAGGTATTTATCCTGTTAACTAGAGAAAACAACCTGCTGTTGTATTTTGGGAAACAGCTTGTTTTCTCAATAATTTAACCATTATCATGAGAAAGCCTTTTTAATATCAGGATAAGCAACCTTTGATCTCGAGAATGAAATAAACCACGGAAGTTCTAGGCTTACCTACTATGTTATATATGCACAATATGATAGTAATTAATTATAATTCCTATTTTTTGTTAATTTGCTTCAGCTAAAAAAACGAGGGAAATACTGTTTATGGTTTGGCCAATCTTTATGATGAACACAAATAATTCTGTCTTTGAGTGGCATACTCTTATTAGTATGAGTGGCTCTGAGAGATTAAAGTAGGGAACTGTTAGCATGTAGGTAGACTTACCTCTGTCCCCACCGTTCCTCATGTTGGTCTCCTCTTCCACTCCCACGTCATCAACTGTCAAAAAAACAACAACAGAGATTTTAGCAACAATGGACTTCATTCACCAAACATTCTTAAGAACAAATTTAAGAAAAAAACTTAGCAAGATTTTGGCGAATGAGGCCCAATGTTTTTGGTCATTATGTAAAAACTCAAAAAATATCAAGGGCAACAAATCAGAAGCAGGTGTGAGAGTGACAAACATGCAGAGAAAGATATCTCATTAATAACATGTTAAATTACAGGAAGCAAAATCATAATCCATATCATCAACCGGACTCAAATTATGAAACGTGTTATAGACTTACCTGAGTGGAGCTCTTTCACCAGCGATGACATGGTGTTTGTGATTGAGTCAGCAGCTACTAATAGATCATTCCGAAGATTTCTAGGTACACCTAAAAAATGGAGACATTATCAAATCAAAAACAAATGGAGTTTTTAGTCTTGCAGTGTAATCATGTAGAAGTGTGAATAGGGAAGATCACTTGAAGTGCATTTCCTGGTGGCAGGTGTGGAGTAAGTACTCAGATCTTTTTACTTAAGTAAAAGTAGAAAAGCCAAAGCCTAAATACTCCATTACAAGTCCTGAATTTAAAATGGTACTTAAAAGTACAGAAATATTATCAGCAAAATGTACCTAAAAAATCAAAAGTACTTATTATGCAGTATGGCTCCTTTTACAGTGTTGTACTATTGTGTGAGTGTGTATATATACATATATCATTCTATTTTTATTACTAAAGAATACATGTAAGAGCATTTAAACCTTTAGTTTGTCAATCTATAGTCAGTTTTAGATACTATGTATTACACTACAAATCGTTTGGTCCATATCTTAAATAACTAGCACTTTCGGGTGTTGGTGCACACTACCCTGAGCAAAGGCCTCAAGCACATCCCCTCCCACCCCTGCCAGGCAGTCCTGTGGTGTGTGAGTCGGGGTGGACCCAGCTGAGGTGGAGCGAATGGGCATGGGCATGGAGCAACCTGCACCGTGACTAGGGGAGGAATGAGGGGAGCTTCCAGACTGGGACTGTAACATAAAATTGCCCGTGATGGTTACAGTATCTTCAGCAAATCAACTGTTGAGCCTGTCCGCTCACATTACAAGCTTGTTTCACCACGGTAAGTCTTGAAACAGGTGTTGAAGAAATAGTTTGACATTTTGGGAAACATGCTTATTTGCTTTCTTGCTGAGCCGTCCTACATACCACTCTGATCCACTAGACCCACAACTTGTCATTATTACTTTTTTTTGTGTGTGGATTAAACACAGAGATATAACGCCAAATATCAACATAGCTACATATTTGCCATACAGACATGAGCGTGGTCTCTCTTGGCCAGAAATCAGATTTCCCCAAATGGCCAACTATTTCTTTAAACTCAGTGTAGTCTTCTTATCATACATAATGTGAGAAAAAGATGTTCATGAGTTGGCTGCAATTTGCATCAGCAAATACATACTATAATATCGAAAGACTGAGATGTATACATCATTTTGTATGTGTTTGGCCATGACAGGTGCAAAAAAGACTAGCCGACCAATGTTACTAGGCATCTTTTTGCTGTTGCATAGTTAGCAGATAGTTTGGCATATTTGGTTATTTTCATGACATATTGGATCTTTGATCTGCAAGGCGCTAGTCAATCTGGGCTTCTGATAGAGAGATAAAACCCAATTAATCTCTACATCAATAAAGCCAAATCTGGAACAACTGCATTCCAATGGAAGATGCCGTATTGCAATCACAGATTGCAGCTTTGAGAAGTGATGACCTTTTTTGCTTCTTACGGTGACTTTTATTAAAACAAACTTAGACACAGATGTGATCACAATAACTTAATCCTTATAGGGAGAACAAACAAAAACAATGGT
Organism: Etheostoma spectabile; assembly: GCF_008692095.1. Classification (NCBI taxonomy): domain Eukaryota; kingdom Metazoa; phylum Chordata; class Actinopteri; order Perciformes; family Percidae; genus Etheostoma; species Etheostoma spectabile. The sequence goes on from NC_045752.1 coordinate 2,200,587, forward strand.
TTAAAGGCAATAAAACCTTCTGGAAATCCTACACTGGCTGGCTATGTGTCTACAGTTCACCTTTACTGCACTGAGGGGGTAATGAGAAGCATGTGTGGGTGAGAGACTGGGGCCTGTGCTGAGATGAGAGATATATCTCCCAGAGAAAGGATCACTGTGTGTCTCTGGGACTGCTGCAGGCCCATGTTGATGGCTCGGGGCCAGGCAGCAGATGGCCAACCAGACTGCAGTCGCATTAGAAGGGAGGTTGTTAGTGCCGATGAAAGGAACAGGTCCCTGACATTTGGGCTAAGAAAAACACAGTTCTCTCAACTTGTTTCGACCATGGACCTGAGAAAACAGATTTGAAAGATTGTGTCACAGTCTTTAATTTTAGCTCCCCAATAGTGCTGGCAAGGATGTTGTGGAGTAGCCCGGATAAAAGGACTAGATCATTGTAACCCAGTTAGAGAGTGGTATTCTATTATCTTTCTTAAAATCCTTCTTAAAATCTGTTAGGACTTCCTTCAATCACATCTGTGTGAAGGGGGGAACACAGTTACATTAAACTAAGTGCTGAGACTAGAGCTAGGTATTGAGCCTTGCAAACTGAATTAAAGGCAACTTACAGCCTGCTTCTGTTCCTCATCCTATCAGCCAGCAAAGGTAAGCAGTGAGAGAGAGAGCAAGAAGAGTGAGAGCAACAGAATTAAAGCAGCGGAAGAAGAAGAAAAAGAAGAAAGGGTTTTCTGCATGCACCATACGGCACATTAACATAACTTAAGATCACTGCCATGTCTTGGTTTTAAAGAGTTAAACATGCCAACGTCTCATTTAATCAAACATGCCACCAAGCTTTAAAACCGAATCATGTAAACTATATGAGCACTGACAAAACCTGTAAAAATGCTTATTTTAATTTAGGACAATGGCTTACTGTTTATGCACCATCCTACAGTAGGATATCAATACTGATTTAGAGGCCTTTTTATCACTTAATTCTTCACGAAAGAAGCGGTCGTCTTACCTTTAGAAGCCTCATGAGTCCCTCCAGCTGCACCATCAGCTCCCGTCTGCTCTCTTGCAGAGCCGACATGCGCCTCTCCAGCTCGTCTTTCCTGTGTCTGCAACAGAGGACAGAGTTTGGGGATACAGTCATACACAAGAGGAAGTTCTGCTTTGATCGGACAGTAAGAAAACACAATGCACAGGTAGACATCACACTGTTCATGAAAACCCCTCTGTGCTTTAACAAAGCAGTGTGCCTTGATTGTTGGAGAAATCCGTTCCCATTTTTGGCCATTTTTGTGAGCAGTTTGAGGATATATGTCTGTAAAGTATTTCACAAATACCTTTATTTCCTGTAGGTGTGTTACGGTTTTTCTTTTTTATTTGCTAAACAGATTTACCTTAGGGTCCAATAATTCAGGGATCTGTTGCAGACACAGTTATTGCATGTTGAATGTATGTAGTCCTATTTCATTTGCATCAGGCCACAGTACTGTACAAAAGAAGGGGTCTCAAAGTTCCCAGGGACCCAGATCTTGCATTAAAGACAATTTCATAAAAGCCCAAACCTTTTTAATTCACTGTTACATCTGGCCCCAAAATAACTATTTTAAAGGCTTTTCTTAGCATGGCTACAATATTGGAGAATACGTTTGGGCTTATTTTCCCTACATTTAACATTTTCAAGCTGCACATAGCTGCAATACTGGTCAACATAAATACTCAAACTTGTGGCTAACAGAAGACTGATTTACTGTGGTGCACCTGACACTAAAATGTCACTTTATGAACCAAAAATGTTGACCTGGAGTACAATTGATTATATGTTCATGTATTCTCCAGGAATACAATCTCAGCAGAATCACTACTCTAACAATGCAGAGCAGTATTTCCGGTATCAGGGAACAAAGTGGCCCCTGCAGGTAACTTGAGTTTGACAGTTATTATTTGGCCATCTTTAAGGTGAGGATTCTGGATTATTATCACCCTCCGGTGTTCACAATGAGTAACTGCATTTTGCAAAAAGTTTCAAAGAGCCGTAGCAATCGTGTGTTTGGAGTCGACCTATCAAAAATTCACAATCATCTGCAGGCTGGAAACACCTCCGCTGTTTGTGTATCTCCGGGCTGAATAAAGGCAACATCAGAGCCGTCCAGCCAGGCCCCCAACACAGCACACAGTCTGTGATGCTATATTACTACTCAATAATGTCCTGGTAGAAAACCGGAATCACAAACAGGCACAATGAGGGGAAAGATCTTTGAATTAAACTAGGAAAAATAATAAGTGGAATAAATGTATCTCACAGTTTTATTACTGTTTCAAAATAAAACCTAGAATTAGATTCCTGCACAACAATCATCTAACAAGCCAAAGAGTAAGGAAGTATAATTCAAAGTCATTTCTAGTTCTGCTATAAATGTTAACAGTGACCCAGTATTTATTGGTAGCCAATAATTTATGTTATAAAAACATTTAATTAATGTAAATTTTAATATCTAATTAATGTAAAATTTAAATCTTTGACACAACTGTTGACCATGAACCTGACTGCTGATTTATTATTTAGGCAAGACCAGACAAACAAGAGTCATTCAGGGCAACACAAGCTGTCACACGTTTCTTCCAAGAAGTGAACCCAAGGGTCTCAGCGCCCTGCCAGCATGATAAATACCCACGCTGCTGCAGTGGCTGCAGCTGTGGCTGCTGCTGGTCAAGCTAATTCAAAAACACCTGAATTAGCTGGCCATTATTTCAACCTGAAGAATGAGTCAAGCCTACATTAACAGCCATGAAGTGGTTGCACTACTAGATTTCCTTAATATATGGCTTTTTCTTCCTGTTGTTGGGATAAAGACGCTTGAGCGGGTGTTAGCGATGATGATACCTGAGGAGCCGCAGTTCAGTCAGAAGTGTGGGGTTCTGCTGGGCCTTTTCTGGGGTTGGCTGAGAGGCCTGCTCGTGTTCCAAACGCAGCCGCTGGATCTCCTGGAGGATCTCCCTGAATGAGTTAGTCAAAGAGTTAGTCAATCAGTAAACACACACACACAGACACACACACACACACACTCTGCCGGTCAAAAGTTTGGGGTCACTTACAAATTTCCATACCACTCTGATCCTAGTGGGGGGCTGATCTTTAATGCAATATCTACATTGCCCATTATCAGCAACCATTCATCCAAAGTTCCAAAGGCCCATTCTGTTTATTAATCTGATATCATTTTAAAAAACTTACCGAGTTAACATTGGATAACACTTTTGCAATTATCTAAGCCCATTATGCACTCTGATCTGCTGCCCTGGTTAAAAAAACAATGCAACTGATCTCAGCTGGTATTTTGTCTATAATGGAGTGCAATGGAAATGTCTGTGACCCCACACTTTTGACCAGTAGTGTGTGGATTATTTCCTGAAATTGAAGTAATACAACAATTTCAAAATCCTGCATTCTAAATTATATTTATAAGTACAGAACAATTTTTTTGGCAAAATGTGCTTCCATGTACATTAACAAAGGGAAACGTGCTACTCATGGAGAAGCGCTGCTTTCATAGTGTTTTACTATTATTATTTGTGATGCACTAACAAGTGAGCAGCATTGAATGTACCTGGTTGCGGTAAAGCTAGCGAAATATGCATTTTAGAGTTAGTCTCCATTCCCCTGGTTGTCTTTCAAACTCAGTGTGACAAGACATCATTGGGATTTATTGCTATCAGCCCAAAATCTGGCTAGCTGTTTCCCCCGGTTTCTAGTCTAAGCTAAGCTAATCGACGCATTAGCCATATATTTTCTGGACACATATTAGTGTGGTATCAATCTTCCCATCTATCGCTTGTTTAAATTTGTAGTAATTTGGAGTAGTTTTATATGGTATGTTTTGCATGTAAAGTCTGAAACTGCAGAGTAACTAGTAATTATAGTTATCAGATTAATGTAGTGGAGTAAAAAGTAGTAGATTGTAAGTCTATAGTGGCATAAAAATGTTCAAGAAAAGTACAGGTACCTAGAAACTACAGGATATTTAAGTACAGTAGCCTACTGAAGTTGACTAGGCTAACAATACTACACCACTACAACCCCCCCAGCCAACCATTCAGTTAAACAGTACTGATTTGTTTACGGTGGTTAAATGATAAATTGTACCTGTTTTTGTTCTCCAGCTCTGCAATCAGCTGTCTCTGTTGCTTATTTGCATCAAAGTTGAAGCCCAGATCTGTTGGAGGACATTGTTGCTGAAAAACATAATTAGCATAGTATGACATTAACAACGGTGGGAGAACAAAAATCAAACAACAACAGCTACCTTCTGACCATAGTGAGCAGTAATGACTCAGCTGGAGACTTATTATGTTTCTGCATAAACAAGGAGCCATTCCATCTCACCAAAGCTTTCCTTTATACCTTCATATGAAGAGATGCAAAGTACAGATCCACTCTACGTGATTCTTTTCTGCCTTAAGCAAACTGTTCCTGGGAGTTGAAGTTAACTTCTCTCCTGAACTTTTTATGTACACAAGCTTCTACCTTCTACTTTTTATCAAAGACCCTTCATGGTGTTTATTTAGTCATTCATATTTATTGTTTGTAAGGCCTTTGAAATTATAAACCTTAAGATTTGTATGAACTCAAACTGCATTTTGATTCTTTAATAGCTGTTGATGTATTCACATTCTGTAACTATCTCTCCATATTGTAGTTTTATTTGGTAGTGACGGAGTCCACCATTCCTGCGCTGGATTCATATTGCCTACCTACGTGTGAGGGATTCACAGAGAAAATGCATGTAATCCAGCACAGTTTTTTCTAATTGACATCAGCCTCATTGTTTACTGTTCAGTCAGAGCTTTACTAATTTGGATTGTATGTATGTAATGTGGATTTTATTGTGAATCAGTCACAGGAAACATATTTTGTATTAGTCGCCATTGCGTTGACCATGACCACCAAAAATGTTACTACAACAAGATATAGACAGCGGAGGATTTTTAATACAAAATTTACTGGACAAATAAAACTGCTGAGAAATTAGAGCACTTATAGTTCCTCAGTCGGACATGTAAGCGTGAGTAGTCTTTACACTGCAGCTTAAGTCTTGGAGTTCTCCAGTCACAATGAGGCCCCTAACAATAAATTGTCAAAGCTTTAGATGTGAAATGCGGGTTGACTCAAGCCCACCACTGGCAGTCCTGCGAGACACTCACTGTGGAGTTTCCCGCCTCGGCTGCCAGGCGGGCAGCGTATCGAGCGATGAGGCGGTGCTCTTCATCTAGCCGGCTGGGACTCTCCAAGACACTGCCCAAAGTCATAGACAGAGAAATACATCAACACACATACAGCAACACTGACTCTAATGTGAAAAGATCTTATGTAAGTAGAAGGGAAAGTTTGCAGAGTCAAAGTGATCATGTAAAACTTTTATCATTAAGGTGCCCTTAATATATGACACTTGGCTTTGACTCCTGTGTTGATAGACAGTCTGAGATAATTGGACATAACAATGAACTGAAATGGCTAAGAGAGAATGCAGCATGCCAAACGTATTTGTGGCTTTGCCAATCTCCGTTCTGGCCATTTCATCACTGACTGGAAATGTCAAATAAGGCATGAGACTTTAAATGATCATGGGTGTGGCATATGGTGTGGACAGATGACAGGACATATGCTGTCCCTTCACGGCAGGCGGTCTGCAATGAAGAGTGAAGGAGAGCTGAAATGGTGCTGGGCTCCAGCTAACTGACTGGAGAGTGAGTGATGGTTAAGACCATTAAACCTAATCTGGCTTCAAACCTGCTGCAACAACAACAACCGTGGCTCCTGCAGCTTTGACTACCCAGGTCCTAAACACACGGCAAACCAGCCTTTTAATCCACATTTGTGTTAAAATCTTATCTTTTCTCAAAGCAGATTAAAAAAAAAAAAAAAAAAAAAAAAAGCTGCCAGTGCACTGCTCCAGCTCCTTCCTCGCTTGTTTCAAGGTTTTTTTTGGCCCAGTGATGATATCTTAAAATACTTATTCTACTTGTTTCAAGATAGTGTCATCTTACTCAAAAAACATTCAGTTGGTCTGCGCTGTCAAGAAATGTTTTGTAAAATGGGGCACTTTCTAAATAATTTACAGTCTTATCCTCAGGCTAAAGCATAGACAGCCTGAGGTTTCTTGTAAAATTAAAGTAATACATTAACAGACATTAGAGAGCTGCTTGGGTTGGCTCAAGAAAATGCCGTGACCCAACGAGGTCTTTTTGAGCTGCGCTGCATGTCTGGATCTTTGGGCTATCGTCAGTATGGGAGCTGCTCCATCAGGGAGTTTCCTGGCACCACCTTATGGTCTGTTCCAGGTTTTGGACAAAGTTGCTTGAATTGCCTTCCAGCCCTCCTGAAATGGCATCTTTCCCAGATACTTTTATTTTTGTTTCACATTTGAAGATTCCAGCCTTCCCCCCCCTCCACTCAAACACAATATCTCAGACACCACTGGTCCTCTTTTGGTTGAAAACATGAGAGATTGTGCTTTTTAAAGACTTTGTTCCGATTGGCCTGATGGTACTATAACTAAACATCAAAGCTTTAAGAGGAGCATCTGGAGGGATGATGCATATTGTTCCTGATTGTGGTTGCAAAATTTATGGTGGATGTTTATTTGTTAATATGACTGATGGTCAACATCAATATCCTGATATTAATAACAATACATTTACAGAATGTTGTACATGTATGTCCAATTTCTTTGTTTTTCTAAAGACAAATGTCATACTTATCATTGCTCTATCTGGCAAAGTTGGATGGACTGTCTCAAGGGGAAGAAGGGACAATCTTCTCGCAATATCAACTACAAAGCCCGGTAGTTCAAGTTTCCAAATCTTTCTTGTCTCATTATAATCTGTAACTTGAGATTTTGCATTGGTTAGGGGTTTCACAGATCTGATTTGCCACTTCTATATCTGCTGTGATAATGATCTTATAAACTGCTTTAGATATTGGCCATTTCTTGACAATTTCCCATCTCTTTTGTAGAGTTTAGTGTGGCATGTGTGTCATGGTGCCGACTCATTTTATTTTATTAACACATTAATCCCTGGCCTGATGTTACCCTTATAGGAAAATGATTCTAATAAGCTCCACTCCATTTATAAACAGTAAAAATAAAATAAAATAAATTGTAAAAAACTGTATTTTTACTGTGGATAAATGCTAAATAGGGCGATTTCAAGTTAATGTTACCAAATGTAGGTAAAATCACATTTACAGTAATTAAATCACTTTCTTCCACAGTTATCCATTATTTCAGACAAAACTCTTAACACGTGAGACAAAACATTCTATAACTCAGGGAGAATAACAACATATTATATTATTACAATACAATTCCACTGGAAATCAATACATGATCATATTGAAATATTGCAAAGCCTCACTAGTTCCATTTTGAGGTATTTAGCACAATTTGTTTTGATGTTAAGGAATGTTTTTATTAGCTTAGCTCCTTAGCTTTTATGTTAAGCACGTGTCACAATATTAAATATTTTAGAAGTTCTACATCATAACAACTCCTAAAAGAAACACAAACTGCTGTGTTTCCACTCTGACTCACATTCGGTCAATTCTCAGTTAACTCTGAATTAAAACTCATCAGGCTCAAGACAGCCTTATTTCTTTTTTTAATTTTATCTTCTGCCGCCGTGGTTCTGCATGACTAACAGGTAATAAATTGCAGTTTGCCCTTGGAGGACGAGCTAGTGGTGAGCAATTGTCTGTGAGAGAGAGAGTGAGAGAGAGAGAGAGAGAGAGGTGGGAGGGAGGAGATGCCATGTCAGCAGAGCTGACAGTATCAGAGAGCAGACTGTGATGGAGGCTGGAAGCACAACAGCCACAACTTTGCATGTACATTCAGTTTCAGCTCTGCACTGACACACATTAGTGAATGTGTTCTGTATGTTTCCTCTGAATGTGAAAGTGTCAACAAACAGAGGACAGCACCGGTGCCTTTTTTTCAGTTTGGGGCTCTTAAACTGAGGCAGAGCCACAAGGAGCTTTGCATTATTCAGTAGTAGCATCTTTGACTCATAAGTCCTTCATGTGAAAGCAGACAGGCCAGTGCCGGGTAATTATAATAATAGATTAATATTTACAAACCAAATGTGACACAGTGAGAGGCTGGTAGGGACTGGCCTTCTGTTCTCTGCAACCAAACCTAAGAGAAACCTGCTTCTTCCCTCCATTCAACACCTGTTTTTTTACCAGTATCCACACTGACTCTCTCAACACAACCTATTTTGGAAGCGTCGCGGTGGCTTAATGCGCAATTTTTGCCCTAAATATGGCTGCTTTGTAGTTGTTATGCCCCCCCGAGGTAACAGCATCCTCGGTGCATGACATCTTCCCAAAGCAGCTCTGACTCACGGAGCAAAATGCCAAGACAAAGGTTATCAGACTTCTTCATTACAGCCACAGTGAAACAAACCTCAGGAGAGCATCGCCTTGCTCTGGTACATGCTGCGACACATTATGTCTTCCACTGACCTCCACGGGTCTGGATGCTAGGCATCGTTCACCGCCTCGGGTGTCCCTATCTTGTCAGCTTCCTTCAATCCCGCTCTGTTTATACTGTCAGCCCTCGGAGACAAGACTGCACTGCTCAAAATGTTCATCTCTACAGGAAGCTTAATCTGGTATTGATTGTTGGCATCTCACTTTTCTAAACATAGATAGAAAATCTCCCAGCAGGGTCAGATAATTATACTCGTAAGGGAATAGTGGTGTTACATCACCCTTTACTATTACACATTTTAAGTTTTAGTTTTGCTTTGATGGACATTTTTTGCAGTGTGCATGCTGTCCTTCAGCTGTCTGGATCCTTGGTGTAGTACTGAATGATAGCCCGGCTCAGTCTTAGTCTGGATTTTAGTCAAACACCTGACCAGGGTTGATCTATTCTGTCTGTACATCAGACAGTGATGCCTCGTCCCTTCTAATGTGCTGCGGGGAAGTCCTGAGTCCCTGAGCAGTCCCATGTTGCAAACATTAATTGCCGGAAAGATGTTGGGGGAGAGATACTATACAAGAAAGGAAAAGTTCACCTGGAACAGACTTGTAGGACATAGTGCAGATACAATAAAGCCGCCTCAGACTGCCCTCCATAATCATTCATAACCACAATGTTCATTACCACTGTGAGCAAATAATAATAGAGGTGGCCTTTAACTGAGAGGGGCTGGAATGAGAAGACAATTAGGCTGCTTTCATGTAGCCCTCGCCTGCTTTCTGCTAACTCGATGAGGCTCCAATTCTATCCTAATCTATTTGTCAAATCAACAGTCTAAGTAGGAGTGCTCACATATCCTTCACGACAGCGTAACACGTTTTTCTCTAAAAATACACTAAAAAAGGCACGCTGCTCGGATCAAAACATTTGTGTCAATGTGAGGGAACAAATAACATCTGTAGTCTGATTTTCTACGCTTTTCTTGCTGTTTCCACTGATCAGAGAGTATCTGTTACCTATTCTGAGGACAGAGTGAATTCTGAGGGATTCAGCTTATTTTTGCATGTGTGTAACTTAAAGTAACATTTTGTCATCTTTTAAGAAATACATTTGCTTATTCTGAGGAATAATCAGAATAATATCTTTAAAAAGACATTCATGCCTGGCGGTGCTTACCTTTTGGTAGGAGTAGGTGCCCCAGAGGACATGAGCATTGTGTCGTTCATGTTGTTGGCCACTGGTTTCGGCTGACTAAAAGACAAGATTAGAGGTCTTTAATGCTACACTGCAGAGGCCTGTGGGGCTTATCACCAGGGAATCGAGTAGAGGGCATTTGCATTTTATTAGTAATCATGAATCAGCGATCCTGACTTCAATTTAATCCAACTGTACAAAGGAGAGTAAGAAAGGGAGGCAGGGGGGATTTTAATGAACTACTAAGTGTGGTTCACAGATTAGGCAACATGTTGTACTTGGGTTACTTAAAACTGGAGCAAAATAATTGACTTTTCCAGGAACAGCAATTTTTTTTAGGGCTATTAGCTTCAACCTAATTAACACGAGCAAGAGCAACAACAGCAAACAAGGAAACTAATTAAACTGGAAGTCTGTAAAAAACTAGGAAAGGTGACATTGTAGGAGGTAATTTGTGAGAGTAAACAAAGCGATGGGACCCATCTGGCGGCTGATTCGGTGGCCCTGGGAGCTCATCGGAGCCCAAATCCTCGGACCAAACAGTCTCATTAACGGATCAACATATCACTCTGCACATCTCAGGTACTCTCTGCTTCAACCGCCACAGAAAATAGCACTTGATTTCCATATCTCTGTAATCGCATCTCCTCAACCTGCACATAGTGTCTCACTGTAGTCGATTCTATTGTTATGGACGGTTTTATTTAAAGCACTTATTATCACTTAAAAGGCAAAGAACTAAACAGCATGGTGTCCTATTATGCTTATTTGTCCAATAAGCATTTTTGGCCAAACTCAAACTATTAATATCCACATTGTGCAGAATACTGTTATCAGCACAAGACAGTGATAGCGCTTGTTTTTGCTACGGTGCCACAAAGTGACTCAACAGCACCCACAGTCTTCTGTATATTATTGTGTTACTAAAAATAAGAGCAAGAGAAACTGCCCAATTTCTGGATCACTAATTATATTAAAATAATTTGTTAGTAGTTCACAAACCAAAGTACATATATTCCCTGCAATAATGGGGATGCTCATAGGGGTATAGCGTGTTCTTTTTGAAGACACATTGGAACTTTTTATTGGCTATATATACACTTAAATGTCCCTCAGGACTAACCTAAAATATTCAAAAGACAACTATGGACCGTCCTACATAAGTAATGTATGAATTATATTATGACTTAATCCTGCCAATTCTTATGTTTCAAGCAATAGTGTAACAGGAGTCACTACTCAAACCTGCACATGCTGCCTTATAGTCTCCTTCACAGACAGACTGTGTGCACAAATACTACATACTCTCATTTAGCGCTCATAACATTATAATGCACCCTGAAGGTGCAGACAGAAGAGGAGACACGGGGGGCGTCACACTTACCTCTGTTAGGAGAGAAAGCACCTACCTGGCTGGCAAAATACATCCAACTGCTGCTGTTGCCAGATGCCTAATCTGCCCTCAACTGAGCAAGCGAGCATCTCAATGTACCACACTGCTGCTGTCTCCAAGGAAACTCAGTGGTCACATGACTTCATGACGATGTGGATTCCTCTCATCTTCTCACCTCTCACACCTCTCTTCTCCATCTCTCTCTCTCTCCCTCTCTCCTCCTCTCTCCTCTCTCTCCTCCTCCTCTCTCTCTCCTCCTTCTTCTCTCTCTCTCTCTCTCTCTCTTCTCTCTCTCTCTCTGCTCTGACTCTGTCTTGTCACCTATCTAACGTGAATACACACTATAAAAGAGACGAAGTACCTCAGTTACAACTTATTTAAAAAAAAAAAAAACACATCTACTCTCATCCCTTCAGGAAAACTAACTGGCCTCTGCAGTTATACTTTAATTGAATTTACATATCCTAAAGTAGAATGAGTGTGGAGGATTTAGTGGCATCTAACGGTGAGGTTGCAGATTGCAGCCAAGTAAATACCCTTTCCCCTTTCCAAGTGTGTAGTAGAACCTACGGTGGCCTCCACTTCAACGTGAAAGGCCCCCTCTAGAGTCAGGGTTTGGTTTGTCCGTTATGGGCTATTAGAAGAGGACCTGCTCCCTGAAGGGCTCATTCTAAGTTACACAACGGTTCTTATTTTCAGGTGATTCTAGCCTAATGAAAACATATTATATTCCCATTTCTGCCAATAAAAACCTTTTAAATCCTACACTCTTCTTACGTAAAAGTATTTTCCTCTAAGATTTGGATTCATTCTAACAGGCGTCCTAACTCATTCACATCATTGTCTGCTCTCTGCAGCCCCGTGGTTCACTGACTGAAGAAAGGCTGATTTAAAGACACAGTCCAGCAATTCAACCGGTGCCTCAGAGGTCAAATGGGAGTGAGTTGCCACAACATTTAGGCACTAAGAGATCAAAGTCTGCAATGCGCTAAGCCTCGTGCTACCGGCATGCAGTGAATGACAATGTACCACCCCTTACTTGTACTTGGCAGTTGGCAGGGGTACAGGGGCATAATAAGTTGAAGCTTCATAAACTCACATACATTCACCTTATTTCTGACAAACGACGGATGCACGGCTGCCTTCAATTGTCCTTTGCTAGCTAGGAATAATATGAAAACATGAAGCATCTTCTCCTGCTGGCAAATGCGCTCCTATTTCCCAGAGCCTCTGCGATAAAAACCCAATGGATCACGCTCACAGAAAAGAGAATTGCATGCCTGTTCTCTCCATTTAAATGACATTGATGGAATTTGCATTGACCCGAAAAATAAAAAAAGATGTTAAAAACAGAGGAGGCATTTTAAAATTGTAATGGGATTTCTGGGGATTATATAGAGAGTGGAAAATTGCTAAACATTAAACATGGCACTGAGAATTTGACACTATAGTGCGTGTTCCACATTAATGCAAAGTACGATAAGGTGCCTCATTTCAACTCTATTTCGATGCTCAAAGTGTTTTTGCAGTAGCAGCGCTAAGTCAGAAGGTAAGAAGCCGTATCATAGATTTAAAGTTCCTGAGACAGACTGCATCTCAAACCTATAACTCCTTTCCAAAACACAAATCCTCCAGAATCTCACCAACAGTTTGAGTGGAGGGAAAATTCACAGCTCAGCTGGCTGTTAGTCTTAGCTCTCAGATGCCAGTAAATATTTCAAAAACGGTATCAGAATAGAAACACTTTGTCTGGAAAAGATGCAAGGGGTAGGACAACTGGGAGACTCATGTCCATTCAGTTTAGGAGTTTTGATCAAGTCTGACGCTCTACCCTGATTCTGCCATTATTACTCACTCACAGGCGCTTCGTCAGCCACACACACACACACACACACACACACACACACACACACACACACACACACACCCCTGAGAGACCACGCAGATGTACGTATGTCTCCTGGTTCACAACATAAAATAACACCTCTTTACTGACAACGTTGATCAGAACTGGCATGCACTATTTTTAAAACACCAACAGCACATTTCTATCTCTGTAATGGATCATCAATAAAAGGAAGTCAATTCAGAATAAAATTGGAGGCTTGACAGTTTTCCTGTGACTCATTAACTGGGGGATGACTTTGAGAGAAGATTTCTGTAGCCAGCAGGGGAATCATCATGGGAATGGTATAGGCGGACAATTACTGTATTCACCCATAATTTCTCTGAAATTGACTGTTAAGAAGCGAGAATTATTCCATTAGTGCCAGCTCTTCCTTTTATGGCTTGTGGCTGCAGAGTGTGCCCAAGTAAGACTCACAGAACAATTGGTATGTTGGATTTAAAGGAACAGTTCAACTTTTTGGGTTATGTGCCGGATTGTTTCTTGGCCGGGTGACCTAAAATTGATAATTGCAGTCACCAAAGAATACATTATTTGAATGGTCATGAGGTTTAGAAAACATCTTTTCTTGGCACAATTGATGAGAGGCACTACTTTATCGCCACTCACAGATAAAAACATAAATGCTACTGAAACCAAAAATAGACATTTTGACATCATCAAAGACGGAGACTTTTGGTAAATAGCAAGCCCTACCTTCCCTAACTAAGTCAATACAATAGAGATGGAGAGACATACAAACAAGTCTCAAGGGTCAACACACACATCCATTATCTTAAAAGTCAATGCGCGCACGCACGCACACACACACAAACACACACACACACACACACACACACACACACACACCACACACACACACACACACACACACACACACACACTGCCACACCAACCTTGCCAAATGCCATCTGCAAGAGCATGGGAATGCACTTTGTCTATTAAAGTCTTAAAGGCCCAGGTAGCTCAATTGGTAGAGCAGGCGCACATATATAGAGGTTTACTCCTTGACACAGCGGCCCCGGATTTGACTCCGACCTGTGGGCCTTTTCTGCATGTCATTCCCCCCTCTCTCTCCCCTGTCAAGTCTTCATCTTTCCTGCTAAATAAAGGCCTAAAAATGCCTAAAAATAATAATAATAAGGGTTATATTGTATGGAAGTATTATCAGCATGTACTTTTTTTGCAGAAAAATGGCACCTTTGAGTGGAACAGTATATTGTTATAGAGTATATACTGACCAAAATTATAAACGCAACACTTCTGTTTTTGCCCCCATTTTTCATGAGCTGAACTCAAAGATCTAAGACTTTTCCTATGTACACAAAAAGAAACTAATGTTCACAAATCTGTCTAAATCTGTGGTAGTGAGCACTTCTCCTTTGCCGAGAAAATCCATCCACCTAACATGTGTGGCATATCAAAATGCTGATTAGACAGCATTATTATTGCCCTTAGGGATTGAACCTGGTCAAGAACAGGCTTTGAGGATCTCAAGCATCTTTCTGAGAGGATTACCAAACATTAAGGCAGCAAGACAATGCGGTAAAATCGGGCTAACTTTATATTAGCTACCCAAAGTGACAGCGCATACAAACAGGGGATTCAGCCCTATAACTTTGGTATGTACTGAGTCAGATAATCACCTGTGTTAAAGTGTGGGAAATGTGAAATAGCACATAATGGGGGCATCTGAGTAGCTCACCTGGGGCCTGTTGCACAAAAGTAGAATATAAAATGCAGGATAAATGAAAAAGCGCAGCTTGACTTAGTGTGGTCCGCTCTTTGCGGCTTAATCTGTTGCACGTTTGCCGAGCCAGGATGAGAAGGTGAAGCTATGGCAAGCCAGGTGTAGAAAGCTGGGATAAGTGCACGTTCACGGCTTTCTTAAATAGACCACAGTATCGATCACAGATCTACTGATGCAGAAATGGAGAAGACATACTGCTCAACTGTATACAGAGTGGGCAGCAGATTCTTGTGGAAGTATGATAACGTGAAACACATTATTTGTAAAAAAAAAAAAGAAACATGGCCACTGTAAAGAAACAGCAAGAGAAAGCGAGGCAGACGATCGCAGACCGACTGAGTGCGTAAGCAGCCTAAAAATATACATTGGCTGACCACTGTTCTGAAACCATCATAAACATGTACCATTCAAGGATTAGGCTACTAATCATTTGCACGGATTACCCGTTGTACTCTTTGGCTTATAAAGTAAGCAGAAGATTATGTTACTCAGGAAATTCACCATGAAGATCAATCTTTTACAACGCTAGAATATAATGCATAAATATCTCTTTCACTCTGTTTCTGCCTCTCTTTCTTATGGGCTAAAATATAAACTATCTGACTCATATTAACTTCCACTGCCCGGTTTTAATGCAAAGTTGTTGTTTTTTTGCGAATGACAAGTGACTCATTGAATGCTTTCAGTCAAGAGCAGTAGTAAATGTATATTTTCAGATATAACATTCAGTCATTCCGCTGTTATCTGTCACGCTTTTTATCACGTGTTTGTTATAATAGAGGACGAGTTTCCTTCTCTACACATTATATGCTTTGCCATCCATCCATCCATCCATCCATCCATGGATGGATGGATGGAAAAGAGAGACACTGAAGAAGTTAGACTCTAAAATTTAGAAACTATTAAGAGAATTAAGTGATAACTTTAATGCATATTGTGAATGTAACAGAGTATATTCATTAGTTATTTCCCCCAGGAAAATATAATGTCAAAAACCATTGAGGTGTCCTCTCCCTTGTGTTACATGAATGGACAGGAGACTACAACACTATGTAGTTACTGGTAAGACTAGAATTTGGAAGGATTTTACAATTAGGACATGTTCTTAAAAATGTAAAATCCTCCCAAATTATAGTTGTTAAAGAATACTAAATAATAAAAAAATAATGAACTAAAATAATTTAAGGTGTATTGGTTCATTATAGAAACACACATATAAAGCACTTTATATGTTGCAATTAGTAACTGACTTCATTTAAAAACACATTTGCAACTTTATCAGCCATTTCTAATTATCTCAACATCTGCAGTAATATGTTCATCAAACTTCTAACAACAATGTGAACATCAGTCTTCATACAGCAATGTAACAGTAACAAGAATAATTATTAAAATGCAATGTTAAATATTAACAGTATTTAACTGAACATCAATATGCACCTATTTTAATGCGGGCTGATAGTTAGGCAAACCCATTGCTGAGTGAACAGAAAAGGCTCCAGAATTCCTAAAACCTGGCTGGTCGGGATCAGGCTAGCTGTAGAGAATAAATCTCCATGGTAACGTAGGTGCCTCTGCTTTTGTGCAACCAAGTCTAGGCTAAATCCATCCGGGATAACTGGAAAATCCTGGAAAATCCTGGCTTAGTCCCTTATCCTGGTTTTATGCAATAGCCCCCTGGTAAAATACCACTGTATATATTTCATTATTAGACAGTCAATACGGATGCATCAATGTGTAATTAGCATTTTTCTGTTGTAGCTGGTCAAGCTAGTTTGAACTACTTTATATAAAGTTATCAAACTTTAACATTTTGTCACGTGGTTCCGAAAACACTCAAGATGAAGGATTTCATAGAGGATTTCAATTTAATTAAATTTTACTTTAATCGTTGCTTTTTGTGAAATAATGGATTATGTTACCAATTATTAGTTGAATAATAGGTCAAATCAAACCCTTTTGATAAGGTTAAAGGAGAAATGTCTCTTTATTGGAGCTGCAAACAACTCATAGATGTCTGAAATGTGTCAAAGGGCCCAAACTAGACACTGCACAAGAGAAAAGGGTTGGGGAACCACTGGTTTACTCTTTTCCAATACATTGTGTTTTATAAAATCATCAGATGTAAGATATTCATCTAAAAAGTAACTAGTAACTTTTAACTGAATATAGTGGAGTAAAACGTACAATATTACTTCTGAAATGTAGAGCAGTAGTATAAAACATATACAGAATAATGTGAAATGGAAAAACTTAATATTGTACTTGCATACAGCATTGGAGTTGATATACTTAGTCACTTTCCAATGGTGAAAATAACTTATATATCTTTAAACAGAACAAAACACTCAAACAAGATCCTTCAGTTCATGGAAAATTCATTCTGAGGAAAACCATAAAAAGCCTCTGTGCTATAAAATCCAATATAACCAAGAGCTCCAACTGGGGCAGAGCTCAATATTCTCAGAGCCTTCATCATCTGAAATAATCAAAATCGTAAAACAAAAAAACGACACGGATTACTGCTCGCAAAGGGCACTGGAGAGTCATAATCTAAACTAGTTTTAGCCACAAATTTTATTTTAATCAATATTAATCTACTTGTGTGATGTAATTTCATGCTACACAGCCTACACCGCACAGGCTAATCCAATCGTCTTATCTCTCGGTAAGAGGGAAACATGCAGGTCGACAGTTGATTCTCCATGTTGTGATGAATTGTAAATGTATGCAAATGTAAACTTCCTCTTAGATGCATACGTTTTGGGCACAATGCAGAAAAATCCTCCTGCCAGTGGGCAGAGCCTGGATGTGAGACCTGATTCCGAGATGACGGTATCTATCACGCAGTAAAACAGGAAATCATCTTGATGAATTTTTCTCGGCCTTCACTGAGCCGGTTCCTCCCCAATGATGTTGCTCAATATCAATTACTCACTGACACTTGCCAGAAGCAAAACCATATACAGACAGCTTAGATTCATGGTCGTGACTGGAATGGGAAGCAGGATTTTGTTTTGAAATGTGCCATGAGAAATGTTGAAAGTAAGTTGAGAGATTTCCTTTGACCCTATTAGTGCCATGAACAAGCAAACAGCGTACATCACTTTTTTTTATATCTGAAAACATGATTAGATTTTGTCTTGGTGGAGGCCAAAAGGGCATATGTTTTGGCATAAGGATGATGAGGAAAAATGTGAAGTGACCTTAGCAACGTGGACTTCTGAGGATGTATCACAATGGTGGAAATGATTATGAAAATCGTATGCAGGGTTTTAGACAGCAGCAGAATATAATGCATTTCCTATAATGATTTCCAGGAACCTCAAAGCCTGGAGTGTGAGATATATACCTTCGTCCCCGTTTCATTGCCAACAGACTGATGAGGACAGCTGAACATGCGTAGTATATCACTATTTCCAAGTTAGCAAATAATCAAGGGCTTGACATCTTAGCAGGATGGCACTCTATCAGTTATGTCAACAAATAAGTAATAAGATTACTAGTGGGAAAAAATACTTTGGGAATGGCACTTACACAGTATGGGTGAGATCCTGTGGTCTCTCGGCCTGCTCGGGGAACACAGGATGTGGCGGCTCACCGATGGGGACGCAGCCTAGAGATTTACTGATTGCGTGGCTCAGCTTTTTGGCCGGAGACTTCTGTGAGGAGGGCAGGACAAACAAAGTATCTGTCACCTTGCATGTTGTATAAGCTTGTCGAAATAGTAGTAGAAACAGTTTTAAGATGCTTTAAAATTGATTTACATAACCGGGTCAACAGTTGGTTTTCTGTGACAAAAGTGTGGATCAGCAGTAGTTTGTGCATATTCAGTAAGTGCTAGTATCTGCCACTTCACATGCAGGTTTGGTGGCTGCCCTACAGTCTCAAAACTGCAACGCAAGGTATTTATCTGAGTTCATGTCATATGGACAACTGAAGAGATATGATAGTTTGATGTGTATGGTTAAACATACTGTGCAAAGACGACACCATTTGGGTTTAATTACTGTACCTTTTCAGAAACTTCCATTTTTATACATTTTAACTTGGATATTTAGGTGAACGTGATTTACAAGTTGAAAATTGGCAATTACGGTAACTCTGATATGACATAAATGCAGCATAATCATACCTTACCATTATTGATGAAGTAGTAGATAGATTATACTGTAACTTTATTTTTATATACAGTATGTATGTATATATTTTATCTTAAAGTGATACTTTGCCAATTTTAATCCAGCTCTGTGTCATCTTTGTGTGGGCTGTGTGTTCAGACGAACGGTGTTTGGCTTCCTTTTGTGGCGCCAGCTATATGGAACGGAGCTCGGAGCAGCCATGTCTGCTGCTCTGCTCAGCTCAGAGTTCTTTGTTCCTTATGCTTGGGCCATGGAGGGAAGCCACACACTGTTCATGGCGGCACACACTGTCCACTCTGCCGTGACACAGAGCTGGTTTTACATCTGCAAAATATCTCTTTAAGTCACATGTCTTCAAATCTGCCCGTTGTCATGCAAAAAGGGACCAAACTCTTAAGAATTTCATTCTTGATAAGGGGATAAAGTCTCTGAAAATGTTGTAATTTAACACTCAGTTGAAAAACAAACTAAAGCACAAACTACTTAATTAATTTTAGGTAAGCTGTGATCAGTGTACCATAGCATGTGTTAAAGGAATAACATTGACTTGCCTTTATATAGTGAACTGTATCCTTATATATATATATATATATATATATATATATATATATATATATATAATACATAGTGCACTAGCAGACAGAGCAATGGTCTTGCTTCTGTACGTGCAGCCACAACAAAGGGAAATTGGCCAGTAATACTGCCAGCTAATCAGAACTGTCAAAAAAGTAATATGTGGTAAACAATGTCCCAGATGTGTTTCATAGACATTATTTACTTCAGTTTGTCAGAAAAGTAGTATGTCATCCAGAACAGATTCATTTATCATTCATGATTAATATCAGAAAAGGGTTTTTTGTGTGTGTTTTCCAATTACCAACTGTATTTAATTCACTCAGGCTTGTTATTCCATTTCTGAGTTATTTTCTTCAGTGCAAAAAAGAGTGGAAACTGGATTTGGGATCCAGCACCTATGCCTTCCCTAGTAATTTATAACATAATGATCAAGCTTTTGGGGGATGTGGCAACACGGCAAATTCAATCAATACAACTTAATTTGTCAAAATGAGTAAAAGCCCATAAAGTCTGTCTTTGACAAGACAGGAAATGGTAGCCGGCTGACTAGTCTGCCATGTTGTAAAATCATTTCACACTCTGACGGAGATATTGGTTTTGGGATCGTTTTGAAAAGGGAACAACACAATGTAAAATTGAGAGTGATCAGGGCTTTGCCTTACCCAAGACGAGTGTTCCTTCATCTGGTGCTGGTTGCTATGGGGACCATTGGCATGGCCACGCCAGAAGCAGCTCTGGCAGAGCTGGTAGCCATGGCACTGTTGGCAGCGATATCGGAAACCCATCATGCTCTCGCTCCGGCAATATGAACATTCCACCGGATGGAAGACTGAGCAGTATAAAAAAAACAACAAAGACATTGATTTTCTGTCAGAGCAGAGACATCTTTATTTACAGAGCTACTAACAAAAACCTCTGCAGACTTAGTTTTAAGACCGTTTGAGGCACTTGTACTTCACCTTAATACATCCGTTTTATGATTATCTATCTATCTATCTATCTATCTATCTATCTATCTATCTATCTATCTATCTATCTATCTATTGATAGATGGAGGTGGAGCACATTAGATCTACTTTATAATACATATGTCATACATGTACTGTTGAGTAGTTTACCTATAACACAGTATCATATTTTATAAATTGATCATATGTTTGTAAAATCCTAATATGTAGAGTAACTCCAGCTGTCGGATAAATGTGGTAAAAAGTACAATATTTCCCCCTGAGATGTAGTGGAGTAGAAGTATGAAGTAGCATAAAAGTGAAAAATTGAAGTAGCTCAAATTGTATTTATGTACAGTACTTGATTAAATGTAGTTAGTTACCTTCCACCATTGAAAAACAATATCTAGATGGGGCCCCTTGTCACGTTTCAGATATCTATGAGTTGTTCTATCAAAGAGACATTTCTTCTTTAAACATGTTTCCATTTAAATGACTCTTCCGAGGCCCAAAGAGGTAAAAGCATGCATTATTTCACAATAAGGATGTCAGCTGATATGGTTTCAAATTTTGAGACTTAAATGAGGAACTTTTACGTTAAATTTTGAAATTCCAATGATGATGTAAAGCGTGAATATAAATCTCTGAGAGTCCAAATCTCACCATTTTCAACATTAGCAAGTCGGTGCATGAGCGGTAGCCACACGAGGCATTGAGGGGGGGGATCTGCCATTAACACATCCAAAAACGTGTTCAGCATAATCTTCTTCTAGATACAAACACACACAAACATGTTAAACAAGACATGGAAATTATTAGAGATCTAAAAGAAGATAGAGAAGAAGGAGAACATATATATATATATACATGTCCTTCTCCTACCTGCTGAGGGAAGCACGTCCGCACCGAATGCTCCGTGTAGCCAAAGGAAGGACCCTCGAACACGGCCGTTGGGAGTTTCAGCACCTCTCGAAGAAACTGATCAAACTTTGCAAACATCATGATTCCACTTGAGTCTGATATCTGGGAGAAAATATCTGAGAGACAGGAAATATCAGATTTATTATTCGCAGCAAAAAAATAAAAGTGCACTTTTTACATGTCTGTGAATGTCTATTATTGATCCACAGCTTGTTTTCTCAAAAGAGAGTCAAAATATGCACAGCGAGTTCATTTTGCATACATGTTCCAACGGTGACAAAATATGCCTACCACCACAACTGATACCAATATAACTACAAAATGTCAAGTTGTGGATTTAGGTAGGAGGTTTGTGCTTGATTATTGCTTGGCCAACGTTGGCTAACCTGAAAGAAAGACAATAACTATCTTTCCAAAAATGTCAAACAATTTCTTTGAAGTGCGTTGACTTCAAACGCTGTATTTAGCGTCGAAAACAACTGCACAAAGATTATAAAATGATATTGTTATAATGCCGCCGTCTGAAAATGAATCTTGCCCACAAAGACTTCTTAATCTTCAGGAGGCAGGTATCAGAGGCTGTAGGGAGGAATCAGAAGGATACTCATCTCTTTCACACCAAAGACTCAGACTTGTGGAAGACAAATTCCCTTTGAAACACTACAGGTTTCCTTTTCATTCATTCATCTATTCTTTCAATCTACTTTACTTCAATAAGTATCATCGGGGCTTTTAAGGCTGTTTCTTCAGATGAGGTTTTTCTTAAACAGCGGACGATTTAATTAGAAACAGATCTTCAATTGCTCTTTCACAATTATGTTACCTTGTGTTCTCATGAAATGAAAACATGTAATAGTATCATTATATTATTGGCATCCATTTGAGGCATTTTTTTGGGACTTTTGTCTTTTATAAGCTATAACTTAACATTTCAATATGTACCTGTTGCTGGCTGAATGTCGAACAAGTAAAGCCCTAAAGCAAATCAATTTGGCATATACATGTTCCAACAGTGCCCCTCTGTGCTTAATTTGAGCAACTACATGAAGATAGCCATGACGTCAGAGTTCAGAAAATTAAGCCAATTCAAAAATGCGGCTCATTCCCATGTATATGCTCTCACATGGTACATAAAGGGTGCATGGAAATGTACTTACACGTAGTTTGTCCACAATTTTCCCTCCACACATTGTTGACAGCATGGATTTCATTGAGAAAACGGTCAGCTTCCCATGGCTTTCACTGCAAGTGGAAAGAAAGGTGAGAAGTTACATTCATAAGCAGTAAAACGCACATTTGTTCAATTTCTACACACGCATCAGCCTTTCTTGGGGTGGTATTTTACGACTTGCGTTGTATTTTTTGTATTAAGGCAGAGAGGGGGTCCTCAGAGTCCCTGCATGGGGGCAGCCACATTTTTGTTTATTACTTTTTTGAATGTGTATTTCCCCAAAAATGTAAATAGATCTGAAAATATACTTTAACATGAATCCAACATATTATTAGAAAAAGATAAATCGACCTATTCGTAAAAAAACAAAAACAAACTCAACAACAGTGATGCCAGGCCTGTAGGTAAGGTAGCCACTACATTATAGCTATCCACAGATACAGTTAAGCTTAATGTGCCTACCACATGTATGTTTGACATGAAAACATGATATATATGAATGTGTAAATAATACTTTTTTTAAATTTCTTATTAATGTAGGACCCCATAAAATGATATGTGTTTATGCTTTAGGCCACCCTTCACTCTATTATAGGCCCAGTATATTTTTAAACTCAGTATAATACAATATATGTCGTAGGGGGTCCCTGCTCGTCTCTCTTTCAGGTTAGGGGTCCTTGGTCTAAAAAAAAATGTTGAAGACCCCCCCCCCCCTAAGGAACAGTGGCCGTCTAGTATGACCAGTTGAGTTTGGTGCTAATCTCAGAGAGCTCTTCTCTATTTGTGTTGCAGATCATATATTACACGAGCACTATGCCAACAAAACTCCATAATACAATTTCTTACCTCCTGTGTGTGTGTGTAACAAAAGCCTAGTGTGCACGCATCTTACTAACACGCTGTTAAAATAACAATGAAATGCTGTGTATTGACTTGAGACCAGGTTTTTGTTGGTCAATGGCACAATCACTTTCAGCTGCCTTAAGA
This sequence comes from Etheostoma spectabile, assembly GCF_008692095.1. Classification (NCBI taxonomy): domain Eukaryota; kingdom Metazoa; phylum Chordata; class Actinopteri; order Perciformes; family Percidae; genus Etheostoma; species Etheostoma spectabile. The sequence goes on from NC_045752.1 coordinate 2,224,048, forward strand.
TAGCAATCCGCCAATAATGCACCTGAACACACCTCCCTGTAAGACCTCTAATTTGCTATTTAAATGACATGGGGGCGCTGGACGTGATTTGACAACTGCATCGGTCTTAAAATCGCAAAGACCCTGTGTGACTTAGGATGTAATGTTATCCCACAATTATCACTTCACATGAAGTTCCATATGGTAGCTTTATTAAAAGATAATATAATGTTTGCACAGAAAATTTAAATGTTGCAATGAAGGTATTATTATTATTATTATTATTATTATTATAAGTCTTTATTTAACCTGTGAATTTGGATGAGAGTATTTGAGAAGAAAACCTAAAGAAAACTGAGGCTATTACAAACACATCACAGAACAGTGCATATGCCAAACTACATTTGAAACATGTCATTGCACTTTTGAAGTTCATCAATTAGTGTGTAAAATGTCAAAACTCATGAGCTAAGCCTTAAATGACAGCTTAACATGGTATAGTCAGGTCATTATGAGACAGCTTCAAGACCCCTTCAAATCTTTTCAACTTGCCAAGAGAGACCAGCTCTTTCATTTCAGATTCATTTAGCTCGGGCTTCCGATCAGAGGTAACAGAGTACATGAAAGCTCTTCTGCCTAATTCAGTTTGGACCTCAGGGACAGAGATGGGAAAAGTACTCACTTTCCGTACTTAAGTAGAAGTACAGATACTTGTGTTAAAAAATACTCTGGTAAAAGTCAAAGTACTGATTAAACTTCTTTACTCAAGTAAAAGTAACAAAGTACAGGCTTGGAAATTTACTTAAAGTATAAAGTAAAAGTAGCCTTAGAATGACAACAATATTTTTTGCAAAGCTACCTGGACCACACAAATGTTACTAGAGAGACGCTGAGGAACTTCAGTGGACATGGAGGGTACGTCTTATATGGCAATGGCTACATTTTAAATGGATGTCTGCCAATAGGCCTAAAACATAACATATATGATTATATTATGACAGACACTGGGACTCCAGGTTATAACATTCTGACTCATTAACAAGATATGAATTCAGTTGTTATCTGTAAGAATTCACAGATCCAGTTTCTATTTTAATTAATCTTCCCCCTAACATGTAAATGAATCTACATGTATGTGCGTGTGCTCAAATATGGCTTCTGGAAAGAAAATAAGGATTAAATATGAATAAACAAACTGACATTAATGAGGAAGTTCCCCAGCACATTGGCCAGGAGTCTTTCTTGATGCCTACTGTTTACATCTCTTTCAGATAAGGTCGAGGATGATGGGAATGTATTGCTGCTTGTCTGCCCTTTTTTCTTCATTTCAATCATGTTGCCATCCATACTACCATGTGCTAACGTTAGCGCCATCCATACTACCATGTGCTAACGTTAGCGCCATCCATACTACCATGTGCTAACGTTAGCGCCATCCATACTACCATGTGCTAACGTTAGCGCCATCCATACTACCATGTGCTAACGTTAGCGCCATCCATACTACCATGTGCTAACGTTAGCGCCATCCATACTACCATGTGCTAACGTTAGCGCCATCCATACTACTATGTGCTAACGTTAGCGCCATCCATACTACCATGTGCTACGTTAGCGCCATCAAGCCTCAATGATTTGCTGTGAATGAATGCAGAATCTGTTGAGTTGTCTTAGTCGTGCGTCAAATGCAACGTACAGTAGATATATTCCCATCCATTTAGATTGAATATGGTATTGATGACATAAACAATAATAACAAAAACTCCAGTGAAATGATGTGAAAGTTGGGACTAGATTAGGACTGGAAAGCTGATTCTGGTGTCCAACTTGGCCCCAGTGTATCTGTTAAAACAGACGGAGACAACTTCTCTCTAGCTAAGGTTCCATCCACTTGTCAATTGAATTACAGAATCTGAAGTTTGGTAAAAAAAATAAAATAAAAAAAAAAACTCATGCGAATAGAGCTGGTAACGTGTAACCCACTAACATGTGAAGACCACACCAAAACCACGAGCTAACAGGTGAAGAGCACACCAGAACCACTAGCTAACTTACTTTAATGTGAAGAACTATAGTGAACTGACAACATGAGTTATACAACTTACAGTTCTCAAAGACTCACACACACAATCTCAGCTGGTTATCCTCCGGACAGCTAGTCTCTTTTTCTTTTCTCTCACTTTTTTCTCCGTGTGGCGCGCGCACCCGCCGCGTGTGTGGCGCGTGTCCGCGCTATTCTCCGAAAAGACGACCACTTGTACAAAACTAAAGTAACGAGCCAATTTTGTAAAATGTAAGGAGTAGAAAGTACCGATATTTGTGTTAAAATGTAAGGAGTAGAAGTAAAAAGTCGCCACAAAAATAAGTAGTAAGTAAAGTAAAAATATCAGAAAAATCTACTTGAGTACAGTAACGAAGTATTTGTACTCCGTTACTTCCCATCTCTGCTCAGGGACAGATAGCGAAACTGCTTCCTGTGATCACAGACAGTCATTTCCACAAAGTTTTCCAGAGATACGGCAGCATGAATAATAACGTAGCGGGACCAGAGTGGCCTCACAGATAAAAGTAAACCAATTGAATGGGTCGATGAATAGACGCGGCAAGCAGCCAATCATTTTGAGCACACAAGGTAATAATGAGAAAGAGCTTTACAGTCAATAATAAACCTCTGTGCTTCAGGGTGCCTGCTTTGAGCACAGAGCAGACGGAGGCAGGAGGGATGTAGAGTACAACAACACCAGGAACACTTCAGCTGATCTGCTGTGCGACAGAGAAAGAAGGCAGATGTGCATTTGTTCTAACATTTGTCTGCTTTTTGGCATGATGTCTGAGGCCTAAAACCTGTCTGGATGGATAGTTTGTACCATGAAGTCAGGGCCAGAGCTAACATAGGGAACACTAAAGGCATGCGTTGTGTATTTTTTTCTGGGAATTTAGGGGAGTTAACCTTTTACAGTTATAAACTCACACAAGGATTCAGCATTTTTTTCACCAGAATTTAAATCCTGGCAGCGTGGAGAGGGCTTTCAAACATGAAAAAACATAATTATGTACTTTGGTGTTAATGATGGGAAAATGAGAATGTTCTTTGTCTGTATTTTATTCAGAGTAGGGCTGTATATTGATCATTCAATTCATAAAGTCATTCATGTGAATGCCCATCCCAACTGAGTCTAAGGTGATGTCTTAAGATGTCTTGTTTCGTCTGACTCCCACAAAAGTTTGCAAGATTTGTCTGAGCAATATGAAAATAAAAAAAAATATATATCTACACACATTCTGCTAAACTTTTTTTTTTTCTTTCAGATTTGCTTTTTTTGGTCGGAAATATTAGAAAATGTTATCTCTTTAGGCCTCTACATATTAGTTGAAACTGGTCACAATTGGCAGAAAAATGCAACCAGCGACCAAGGCTCCCAAATAGACATGCTGCACCTTCATTGGAAAACCCCTTCTCTTAAATGTGAAATGTCTTCCTGTCACTTAGCTTCTGAGTCAGTTGTTAACATTTAACCCTTGCTTTGATATAACTTCTGCATCAACACTATCACAACAAGACAAAAAGGAATTCCAACGGTCACTAGGCTTGGGCAACGAGAACCGGTTCTAACTTGGAATTGTTTCAAAAATTACGATTCCAATGGAATGGTTTGCAACTAACTAAGTTTTGGTTTCCATAGCGACTCATACTTCTAGGCGCTTGTTGTGTTGCTGCCATGGAACACAGTGAGCAGCGCCCTAAAGCGGGCTTATTTTACATTGAAAAAAATCTATACATCACCACTGAATATACGATTTTTTTCCCTTTTTATCTGGGAAATAAGCACGTGACCCATTTCTACTCCTCCCTTTAAAGAATCGGAATCGAGAATCGATAAGAACCAGAATCAAAAGTAAGAATCGGAATCAGAATTGTTCAAATCTAAATGACGCCCAACACTGAGGCCTCCTGCCTCCTGCCTGTGTGGCGTGAGCGTGGCGTTTCTGTTGCGTGGCGGCTGCGTGGCGTTTTCTACGTCTTTGCACACCAGAAACGTGTCTGACGCGACGCTGCAGCTGATAAAAGTGACGTGATTGCGATCATCGTTGTTCGACATGTGGGGAGAGAGTTGTGGAAAATGACTGCACTCAAGCAGTAGTATACTTCATGTTAAACACAAATATATACTGATTTGATAACAGCAAAGACAACGTCTGCAGTGTTGATATCAAAATAGGCTACAGAATACTTTGTTCTGTATTGACAGGTGAAATATTTCTGTTTATAATAGTATTCATTTCTATATTTATTCAGTACATATCCATGTCCTAAACTTACGGAACCATTGTATATGTCCTGCACTTACTGCTATTGCACTTCTGGTTAGACCCAAACTGCATTTCGTTGCCTTGTACCTGTACCTGTGTAATGACAATAAAGTTGAATCTAATCTAATTTGAAAATCAATCATTATTATTTTTTTAAATTACATTTATAGCTGCATTTGTGTCAAAACCTAGACATTTTCAAACATCGAAATGTCATTTATTAAATATCTTTGTGTCAAAATGACATATAAACATCTTTTCGTGTTCTAATTTTCCTGGAAACGCTTCCAACGCGCTTGCGTGACGCGTGAAAAACAGGCATCGGGCCTATTTCTAGCATGCGCGCGTTTCCGCCGACGTGAGACGTGCATGTCACGCAGGCTGAGTGCGTGCTCTAGCCTGTTAACATGGGAGCTGAACTAAAAACAGACACTCTACGCCGCTGACACGCTCACGCCACGCAGGCAGTGTGCATGAGCCCCTATGATCCCCACCTACAGTGTCCTACAGTGTCCTACAGTGTAGCACTCCCCTGCCCTGAGCGCCTGCCCCATACCTGTCGTAGGTGGCCACCATGAAGTTGAGCAGCAGCCCGATGGACTGCTCCACGTTGATCTGGTGGGTGGTGGGCAGCCGCTTGTTGAGCTGGTAGTAGATGGAAGACAGGATAGTCTCCAGACGCGACACGTTGATCTCAGCGTTGTGGTCCAACGTGTTGAGCCCGTTGTCACGAAAGGCTTCAATCATGTTCCAGACATCCACCAGATGAACTGTGTCGGGGGGGGGGAACAGACAGACTATGTCTGGGTCCGTGTTTTGGAACAAACATTTCTATTGGTTGCACAGTGTCCTAACAGTTAAAATGAGAGGAACACTCATCATGCTCTTACGGTTGCATCTCTTCTGCACAAACCGCAGTTTGCAGGCCGTCCTGTAAGTCGACAGTCTGATGACATCGAAGTTTTGAGCTCCTGCAAAGCAAAAGCACAAAGACAAAACAAATCGGATCTCAGATTAATGCTATGTCTGTCCAGTTATGAAATAAAACCAAATCATTACCAAACATAATCGGGCTTACAGAAGCTACATTTAAACACTATCCCTGTCTTTGTGTGGGAGGAATAATACTGGATGTGTGAGGGACCACATTTCTACGAGCCAGTCAGAGGATTTCATGAGCCGCAGCTGACTGTAAATAGTGAAAAGAGATTTCTCTCAGTCGAATCCACTCACTCATTTCCATGAAGAGCTGTCTCTTCTCCACCATGGCCTTGCCTCGTTTGCTGCCTTCTTCGATCATTCTGTGGCGCATCAAACAGCAGAGCGTGCAATGCTTACTGTCAGCAGCATGTTAATAACACAGCTCTTTCATTGTCCAGAATCAGAAACCATGCAAGTGAAGATGATTAGTAAATACTGTCTATAAATGTGTGCGTGTGTATATATATATACAGTACCAGTCAAAGGTTTGGGGTCACATAGACATTTCCATTGCACTCCATTATAGACAGAATACCAGCTCAGATCAGTGTTTTTTTAACCAGGGCAGCAGTTTTCAGATTACAGTATGGGCTTACATAATTGCAAAAGTGTTCTCCAATGTTTTCTCAGTTTTTTTAAATACTATCAGATTAGTAAACAGAATGTGCCTTAGGAACATTGGATGAATGGTTGCTGATAATGGCCAATGTAGATATTGCATTAAAGATCAGCCCCCATTCAGATCAGCTGGTATTCTGTCTACAATGGAGAGGTATGGAAATGTATAAGTGACCCCAAACTTTTGACAGGTAGTGTGTATATATATTATATATTATAATATTGGTGCAATTGAAGAAAATGTTTCAGACTATGAGTTATAATATATATTTGTGTTAAGACTTAACATAAATGATTACCTGAAGCTCATGAGTTACCATCTTTTAAATATAGAAGAGCTGGTCATTATTCTGTAATGTGGTCAGCTAGAATGCACACCCTCACATGATCCTAAACGCTGGTATATATCTTTATTCTTTACCCTGTGCATCAAGGTCTGTCTTAGTCATCATTCCAGCTATTCGCTTCACTGTAAAATAGATAGATGATGGCTTTGGTTGGCTATTTAAGAGATGATGTAACCAGTTACGTTAGGGATGAAAGTATCATATTTTTTGAGAAGGTTTCATTGCTTTGAAAGACTCTGAAAGGCTAGCCTGATTATGACACTGAACTGTCAATTTCTTTTTACTTAATTCACTATTTGAATCGCTTAAGAAATATTAGAGATATTGAAACTTCAGCCAGCAGCCTCTTAGCTTAGCATGAAGACTGGAAACAGTTAGCCTTGCTCGGTCTGCCTTTCGAAAAATGTCACACAATATCTTTGAAGTGTGTTGACAAACTGTAGTTGGCGTTAAAATCAACTGAGTGAATCAACTGAATCGAGACTTTAATCTTCAGGATGCAGGTATCAGAGTCTGTAGGGAGGAACCAAAAGGAATCTCATCTCTTTCATACCAAAGACTCGATTGAACAGTTTGAACTTTGAAGTTTTGCTCTGTCGCCTGACTTCAGAGTGGATTCATTCTACGTGTCTGTTTCTGGTTTTAACATAGTACTCAGACTTGTGGAAGACAAATTCCCTTTAAAACACCACAGGTTTCCTTGTCATTCATTCATTCTTTCAATCTACATTTCTTCAATAAGGGTCATCGGGGCTTTTAAGGCTGTTTCCTCAGATGAGTTTTTTCTTAAACTTGAAACAGATCTTCAGTTGCTCTTTCACACTAATGTCACCTTGTGTTCTCATGTAATGAAGATGTGAAAACATGTCAGTACATTAGTGGCATCCTATTGTGGCGTGATGCACTAGAAAATAGTATTTGTTTTTAGACTTTAGTCTTAGATACAACTTAAGATTTTCAATATTTACCTGTCGCTGGGTGAATGTCAAACAAGTGAAGCCCTAAACATCGACCCTGTGAAGAAAAGCCATAATGGAAGAGTTAGTGAGGGCGTCTTTTGACTGGATGTCAACATTACTACGCTTGATAAGCTATTCCTCGCTGAGGAAATGTAGTTGACTTTTGAATAAGTAATTATCACCTCCCCCTTTCTCCCTCCTTCAAGGACTTCATTAGCTCTCAATTTGTGCTTTTGTTTCCCCTCTCTCTCTTCCTGTAGAGATATTGGTGAGCTGGCTGGGGAGCACTCCAGCGCCCGCGGTCTGTGCAAATGATAATTCTCCATGACATCCCGCTCAGCAATGACTGCATCCTGTGGGCTAATGACACCGACTGAGAGCCGCAAAGGAAGCACTTAATGATGACGGACACGGAGCACATTACAGCTGGCCAATGAGTGAGAAGCGCTGGGTTTCCCCCCGGACGGCCTCGGACCCAGCGCCCCAAACATGCCCAGATCACATGCATGTTCACAGGGTGCGTTCGCTGACCTGCAGAGCTAGGTTCTGCAACCCTCAGGAAGTCTACAGACAGGCAGGAGTTCACCATGTTTTTGTTGTTGTTGTTGCATTGTTTGTTTTAGAGACTCTTCTTCTCACAGTGATCTCTACTCGTATGACAGGGCCTGTTTCCAGTCACTAACGTGCTACTCTGGCTCGTGTTGAATGGTTCTCATTGCCGGTTACAAGCAACAGCAAGTATCTTTGAAAGGACCCCGGCATCCACTCAAATACAGTCATATTCAGTGTTATGTTATATTATTATCAAGGTTACAACACACAAGTATTTTAGGGATTAAGTAGCTGATGTGCTGCATCAGCTAATGGGGAGCCTAATAATATCAAAAAATCAAAAGTATGAAATGTCAAAAGAGTTAAAAATATATAGTATACATAGTTGCAACAATTAGACAGACAGACAGACAGACACTTTATATAATCATTTTTGTCATTTTTTAGCAGAAATGGCAAACATTTGCTAGTCACAGCTATCCAAATGTAACTGAATGCTTTTCTGCCTCGTATATGATAGTAAATGAATAAATGTTCTGACAAAACAAGACGTCGCCTTGGGCTCTAAGAAGTTACAACGGCATTGTTCACTATTTTCTGACATTTTATATACAAAACAATTCATTGATTGATCGACAAAATAATCTGAAGATTAATCAACAGTAATAGTAGACGTTAGTTGCAGTCATAGTCATCAGGGTGACATCTTTAAGTGTTATGTTGTTCTGACCACAATCCAAAAAATATTCAATTTATATAATAGACAGTAAGAAAGAGTAAAACAGAAAACACTGACTTTTGAGAAGCTGAATAATACGCTGAAAAAAGTCAAATAATTGACTTGTATGGCTGCATCCTAAGAAAGCAACAGCAATTGGATAGCATCCTAAATGGGGCAACACACACTGTATTTTCAGGGATAATGTGTCACAGGAGTGCTGTTGTACTTTGGCGGAAAGGGAAGAAAACATGTGTGATGCAGTGGGAGACCCAACAAACACATGTCAGCAAAATAACAATGGTTCATTGTAAATATTCCGCCTATGAAGTAACTGCAGAAATTCAGGAGTAGGCTACTCAGGCCTTGCATTGGCAAGCAATGTTTGGAAGAATGTGAGCAGTGCATGACAGCCATTGAATGAGTTTAATGCAGTAGTTGATCGCTGGATGGTGTTTTTTTGCCTCCAGCATCGCCTTCCAGGCAGCTAACCCTAACATTAACCCTAGACATAACCATCGCCACGCTGCCTGGAAGGAGATGTTGGGGGCAAAAAACATCAAACGCCTAGTTGATCACTCCATGGCAGATAAGGAAACATAGAAGTTTCTAATATTTCATGAACCAAACAATTCACATACCAGAGCACATTGAGAGGTGTAGATCAGACTCAGTGTGATACTGATAAAGGTCTGAATTCATGGGATTTATAGTCAATTTCATTCACTCATTTGCACATAAATAACCATAAAGCCATACTAATTACGATATCAGCTTTTTGATACAGTAAGAATGTGTGGTTATCATTCTAAGCCCTTAAAGGGGCATTTTACTGTAACCGCACCTTCATCTTTGAGGTAATGACAACATCCTTTTGACGCGAGTCAACATAAGGACCCGGTTACTGCAGTGCCTCTCTTCCGCTGAGATCATCCACTTCTCGCTTTCTAAAGCCTCATTTCTCACAGTAAGGAATCCTGCAGCACTTAAAATTCACGTCTGAAGCGACGGTAGAACACAAAAAACGCAGCCATATTTCTGATTTAACTTCCTATTTACCTTATTTCCGCAATGGGAATGGTGTGTCGTGATGCCCATAAAACATTTTTGGATAAGAAAGAATGGCAATCCTGCATCTTTCCAGTTCGCACTGGTGTCTCGACAGGCGAATAAGAGGAATTACCAGGGAGCCGGCCTTTACCGGAGGAGAATCACGCAGGTTGCGTTTAGAGCATCACCATCATCACCATCATCGGCAGCAGCAGCATCAGATGGGGAGGATAAGTGGTCCAGGGTGAATAAGGAGGAGATATCTCCTCCTTATTCACAGCCGCACTCTCACCTTTGATGAATCCACGCGCGTCCGCCGACGTTACAGCTGTCCGAGCGATGAGAAACGGCTCGGACGATCCATAATCATATTTCAACCCACTATCCCGTTTCGTTCGACTTCAGTCTTGGGAACTGCGGTTGCAGCCGCCCCGCTCCGCACGGCATCAGCAGCGACCCAGCGGCAGAGGACGGCAGAGCGCGAGCAGCCACTGAGATGCCATGCGCGACCACCTACTATAGCCTACTTTACGCATGTGCGCACGGACGCTGGTTAAAGGCGCACTACTACTAGCCTATTGCTAGTTTTACTCTGAGTTATGATCCGAAGCATAATAGAGTGGAGATAAAAACGAAACAAACAAAAAAAAACAGATTATATGGAATTTATAATTGGAATTTAAAGCAATACTCCAGGGATTTTGTATTACACTTTCTTAAAGTTGGGGGATTCAAAAGAAACAGATTTATAACAGAATGGACAAAGTCAAAGCAGCAAAACTAGCCTGACTTTATGAGTCAAGCTCCAAAAACACTGGATCCTACATTTCATTTTTACATTTAGTGTCTGTGTGGGAGTTTCCCCCCCCCCCCATTGTGCATTCCCATTTTAAGTTTTTCTTTTATTGATGTCTCCAAGGTTCCTGACCATAGAAACACAGGGCCCTCTTGGCTATTGTAATGACCTTAGACCTATGTCATAGTTACCAGTTTTTTTGTTTCAACATAAAGAATTCCTGTTTTGTCCATCCGTTTGTCGTTTGGGGGATGGGAAACCCAAATAAAAAATGCCCCTAGCCCGCATCGTTTTCAAAGAAAAGTTTGGTCAAAGAGCAAATCCCTAGTAATAATTAATATTTATTCCCTTTCCAACAAACGTGAGCCTTAACTCAGATCCCTGTTACATTTTAAGCTCAGTTATTTGGGGTTTTTTTGCCAAAAAAACACCTGCGGGGGGGCCTCTACTCACCCCTGGGAGAGTTCCCCCTATGTTGGGTGATCCTGCCGTGGCGCAGGGGTTTGGGGGCCGACCCGCCCCTTTTTGCATGTCGTCCCCCACTCTCTCCTTTCATGTCACCACATCACTGTAATAAAGGGGAAAACCCCCCTAAAAAAAATCCCTTTGTGGTTGTACGTATTTGTTGGAGTATAGTTAGGAGAAAAAAGTTTCATGCCCAATGCATTTATACAACTGTTTTCATAGACTTTTAATACTCTCGAGATTTTAAAAACTTTAGACTCAAATAAACTTTAAATGGCCGTTACAACACCTTTTCTCCAAAAAAAAAACACACAAAAAGCTTTTCTTTTTCCCTTTGTTTACTAATATCTAAACTCGAAAATACACTTTGTTTACAACGTTTACTTTTTAACTCAGGGGGGTTTTTAATGAAGAAAATCCACCGACTAATAAAAAATTCCCTGGGTTAAAGGGACTTTCCCAAAAGGTTTTGGGGGGCCCGAACTTAACGCTAATTTTAAAAAAACAACTCTCTTCTGAACACCCCCAACTAACTTCATGACACTGGGGATGGCTGCCTGATTCACCTTTCAGTCCTTATTAACAAAGATTTCAGCTGCCTTTTGGGTTGGTTGGTTGATTGCCTTTTTCGTGCAATCCGCCCCCCAAACTCTACTGGAAATACATCTCATAATTAAACCCACAAAACAAAATTTTATGGGGGTAAATTTTAATTTGGGAAAACCAATAAAATACTGTTTTCACTATTTTTGGTGAAGACTATCAAAATATTGGAAAACTGTCCGATTCAAACCCCCTAAAATCTTAAAATCCAAACTTCCACAAGACACGCCCCCATTTATTACAAATAACATTTAAAAATTTTTTGGGTTTAATCCCTAACCTAAAAATGGTGCTTTAAAAACATATCTTTTTGTGTTTATAAGGTAATGACACATGTAGAAGCAAAAAACGTACACCTTAGACACATCTCTATAAAAATAGGCCAACAAACCCAGGGGGGGGGAACTGGCCTCAGAATTTTGAACCGGGGCCTTTGATTAAAAGAAAATTTTCTTGTAGGGGGTCTGTCCAGTCTAAACAAAATTATAGGAAAAACGGACAGCCAATATATTATTATAGTAAATACCCTGTGGATTTTCAAAAACAATTATCAAATAGATTTTTTTTATATTAAAATATATTAATTAAAATATATTACTTTGTTCTAGTCAGACATTAAAAACAAGTTAATTATTTAGTTTTTTTTTTTTTTAAAGGTGACTTTGGCATATTACCTTGGAAATAATTGCTATAAAAACAGGCCTACTTTTCACCTCGAGGAGATTTTATAATAAAGTTGATGCGTCTTAATTTGTAATCAGCAGGAACACCTGAAAAACCTGCTAAGGTAACGCTTGACACTGGCCTATTTGCACGTTTTTTAGTGGTAAAAAAGCTTTTGCACTGGTTATCGAATGCAGCTAAAGGTTTGTAAAACACTAAAAAAAGTCTGGTTCATCCTTGTCCTCACACACATCCATTTTTCATTATGAAACTGTCCAGTATTCATGTCCTTTACAATGCTCCACCACATTAAAATAGGGGGTCTCTCCAATTCTGGGGAAAAGGCCATTTAAAGTGAAATGTTACCCCCGCCTTAAATCACGTCTATGTCCTCTCATCATTTTGAAAAAACTCAAGCTGCTATCAAAATCTTTCGTGATAAAGCATTTAGCGTTTTAGCTAACTACTGTTCTCCATTTTTTCCACGGTAAAAAAATTTTTTTGTAAAAAAACGATATGTCACAATGTAGCTGCACGAAAAAATAAAATACTTTCTACTCTGGCATACTTAAATAAAAATTTTTCCGAAAGAACAATTATCTTCATTTTCTCCCCCTTGCCTTGAGTGTTTTTTTTTGTTTTTTTTGTTTTTACTGTTTTGCCACTTCTGTCTATCTAAAAAAAAGCATGGGAAAACCTGTCCGGGGGACAATATCTACAAACGGCTTTTTTGGGGGTGGGGGGAGAAAATGAAAGTTTCCCCAGTAGGTACTCTAACCTTGCAGAAAGCCATAAGCATTTTTGATATAAAAGATTCTTCCTTTCCTTTTTTTAATTTATCGTCCAACACCTATTCCGGTGGTTTTTTTAAATGCTTCCCCTTGTAATGTTAAAAAAGAGTTTGTGCACAAATTGTTTTATAATACATTCAAAAATTTCTTTATATATCTTTCTAAACTATACTTTTTTTTTGTTTTTAAAATAGTGGATCCTAAAAAGGGACTTTTAATAAATGTTCTGTATTTCCTTCCCCCCCCGCGGGTAAAAGCCAGGGTACCTTACCAAAATTACATTACGCCCTTATTTTTTTAGCCTTTTAAACCTAACTGATAGGGCCCCCTAATAAAAAAGTGTCATCTTAAAAAACGTTTGTTTTAAAAAAAACTTCTTTTTTCCCCCCTTTTTATATATAATAAAAAATTAAAATTTTAAAAATTATATATATAATTATATATAAAAAATAAAATTAAAAATATATCACACTAATCCAGCCGGTGCAACATTTAATTTTATATTTTTCACCATCTGATAACACTGTTTGATTTTCAACCTGATTTATATTTCTCCAAAAAATTGCAGGAAAAAACTTTTCATGATGTTTGGGGTTACAAAAGCCCCCCCAGTGTAAAATCCGTCTTTTCCAAAAGCGACGGTGCTGGTTGTTTTGTCTGGAGTGTGGCCACCGTGCTTCACCCCAGCAGTGATTTAGTATTGATTCTGAATGACCTGCTTCTGCTTCGGGTCTTGCTTCAGTACAAATCAAACCGTGATACTGTATCTTCTAATTATTATTATTCATTTCATATCATCGAACAACTAAACATGACACGCAGAGTTTCGAGGGCCCGATGCAGTCATCGTGGCAAAAGGCTCCGCATCCTTTGCACATGATCATGGCCTTCAGTCTGCAGTAGCATTTAGACTGGACGTCCTCCATGTTGGAGCCTTCGATGAACGACTGCTCAGGTGAGGGATCGTCCTGGTTGCTGTGGCCTAACGAGTGACCGGCAGGTATGGTGGTGACGGTCACTGAGAAAGACATGACGCTCCCGTGGACACCGCCGCCGGCCTCTGATGAGGCTGTGGGGGAGCAGATGCCTGCAGTGCTGCGGTTCAAAGTGTTAGGTACAGACATGCTGATAGTGCCACCGTAGCATGATGCTGCCATGACTTCCTGATTATCGAGTGTTCTCTGGGTTTGAAAGGCAGACTGTCGCTGGTAACTGGGGTCCACTTGGTTAAGATATGGCTCGGAGTTTCCTTGGTTACTATTGCAGAGTTCGAGGTGCCTTCGTTGTGACTGAGAAAAAGGGCTGGTGTCTTCTTTAGCTGTCCCACTGGTGCTGTTGTTATCGGCACCGACTGCACTATCCTCTGACCCAGGTTCCGTCTTTACATTGGTGCAATGCTGAATGCTCGTTGCTTCGTCAGACTTGGTCACTGAGCATCCATGCTGCTCTGTTTTTACCTCAGAAGCAGGAAAAAAGCATTTGTTGGCTGGTTCTTTATCCTTGGCCGCCTCCTCTCCTTCTGTGCTTTCCCTTTTTAAACTGGATAGAGACGTGTTTGGGATGACAGACTGGTGCAGTCTCTTGCTCTCTGGTCCTCGGCCATATGTGGACACATTAAGCAGGTAATGACCTGTCATGGCAGGCCTGGGCATCCTCTTACGACCCAGAAATCCTACAGAAATCCTGGATTGGTCCTGATGCTCTTCTGCGTGCACTAGCTGATAGACTTTGTATTGAGGTTGCTGAGGCCCCAGACCACCATAAGGCTGACTCTGCTGGCCTTTCCTCTGAATCAGAGCCTGGAGGATCTGCTCCTGAGTCTCCTCATCAGGAAGTTCCCTGTGATGTCTTGGGTACTCTGAGAAAACCTCTGTGTGTCCTGCTGTATTGAACTGGCGGGCCATCTCCTTATCAGACCTGTGCTCAGCAGAGTGTGGTGTCTTCCCCTTACTACCAGAGGGTACATTTGACATCTTCACTTCCACCTTGGATAGCGGTTTTGGGAGGATCTGCTCCAATGGAACCTCTTTACCCTGCAGAAGCTGAGTGACCAGTGGGTTATTTGCAGGGATACAGGAGCTGATCTTGGTTGATGATATAGCAAGTGATGGGCTTTCTTGTCCCATGAGAGCGTGCACAGATGGCTGAGTGGGTTGCATTTGAATGCTGTTGGGCGCACTGACAGTACCAGCAGAATGACCTTTGTTTTTATCATCAGTTTTGCTTGAGTAAGATGTTTGAAACCGGTTTGGGCTTAACTGGCTAAAAGAGTCCAGTGGGCGAGGAGGAGGAGTACTGGTCTGACCGCTGCTGCTGGAGGCTGGTAACCTGGTTGATGCCTGTGGGGATGTTGGGCTGGGGCTGGGTGAGGGCTGGGTCTGCTCACCACTGCCTCCCCCTGGCCCTGGGCCTGGCACCGCTCCTTTCGACGCGGATGATACTGCGGCAGCCGCTGCTCGCTGCGCTCGTGCAAGCTGAGCTTTGGCTTTGATGTCAGCCAAAGTGCGAGCACCAGTACGACCTGGGCTGCTAAGGGGGGCCGGGAGGGGAGTCCTGGGAGAGAGTTGGCTAGGTGACAAAGGAATGGGAAGAATCCGGGACACTGGGATCTGCAAAGTAAAAAAAAAAACAAGATATTAGAGAATTATTTCAAGATATACATATAAAAGTAAATGAAAAACCTCCATAATATTATTGCTTCCTCTTGGCTATAAAACACTGGCAGAGAAATGCATTAGGGGTTCGATTAGGGGTCCTATGGACATTTTGATCATTTTTGACACATTTTTGCCATGACTCTTGGTTGCCATTGGAATCCACTCAAACTGCTGGGAATCTAAGCTACTGTAAATACAGCTGCCACCTTCTGCAAAGAAGCAGGCTACACAATTATCAGAGCCACCTTTCAACATTTGTGTACTCAAAGGATAAACAGATCAGAGAAGACTTTGTGTTCAGAGACATTTTTCCTACCTTGAGTGGTGGAACCCTCTGATTTGTTGTTGAAGTTGGTGTAGCAGGGCTGGATACGGATGACGCTGGAGGAGATACAGAGGAGACTGAGGACACTGAGGAAATTGAGGACATACGGGGCCTTTTCTCTGGTGTCAATTCATCCCCAATCTCACTGAGAGATTTTCTTTTTAGCGGCTCTGAGGGGCCACTGGGCTCAGGGTTGACCTCTTTGCTCTCCTCAGCGGGCTTAACCACAGACACCGGCTGATCCTCTTTTAGCTCTAAACTATCCTTTTGTGGGCCGCTCTTCTTCACAGGCGACTGGGGAAGTTTAGTTTTCTCCTCCTTCACTTCCTCTTTATGCTCCTTTTCAGGCAGTGTACCTACTGGGACCCGTTCGGTCGGCCCTTCAACCTCCACTGTTTTCACTGCAGGTGCTGGCCCAGAATGTGCTGTTGTGTTTAACTTACGATCCTCAGCGTACTGTGAGCGCCGTGTCTTCATGGGCTCTGTGGTGGAGACTGGCTCTCTCTGAGCAGGCTGCACCTTCAGAAGTTCCTTTGTTGGCTTCATGTCTTTCACAGCGGTTGCAGCATCAGTCTGGCTGCTGTCCTTTGAGCCCTTGGGATCCTCTGGTGCTTGAGCAGCAGGTCCTGTCTGATGAGGGGGGGACTGGGGTCTGGCAGACTCCTGATTCATATCAGCCTCTGTCAGCTCTTTGGATTCCTCAAAGCTGAGCCCAGAGCTATATATATATATATAGATAGATAGACAGATAGACAAAAGTCACTCTTATTCCCCAATTTTGACATCTTCATTTACACAAAGCTCTGTATTTTTTATTGAATAAGCCATATTCTGATGAGAGGCCTTAGTATGAATTATGAGGATGATTATGAAACTTAAAAATGTGACTGCTTCGGTTGGCATTTTGATCAATCAATGAGCTGCCAAATTAGATACATTTTTAAACAGCTAACCAAGTCAATTTATTTATTTGATTTAGCCTTGTCTTGAAGCAATATGATGCTGTTGGATACAAAGCAATTCAATAGTACAGTATGTGATGAATACTGTGAACAAACACTGTACTTCTACTAATAATGTAGTTTTATGTTCCGGAAATCTTATTCCTGTAACGTGAGAGGGTGATGAGGGAGGTAATTGGATCATATTTGGAATTTCATTCAACTTTAAATAAGCCTTTTAAACACGCCAGCATTTAATAACAATGCAAATCTGATACTACTGTAGATATTCAATCATGATGACGTGAAGAAAATAATCCTGAGGAAAAGTAGGAAAAGTTCTGCTTGTAGTTCCTATGGGTAGAGGGCTTTTTCATTTTGGCATTTGGAAAATATGAAAATAATATGTCTTCTAACTTCTCAAAAAGCGGATTGGATTCGTGAATGAATATAAATAATAAATCAAAGAGGAGAACTTACTTTTCACCATAATAGTTTTCAAAGAAGGCCTCCTTCCAGTGTTCTACTCTCTTTTCCTTCTCTATTTCTTGGCGCATTCGTAGCTGCAACTCAGGAGTGAATTCCCCTGTAAAGAACAAAGTTACGTCATTATAAAAAAACAAAAAAAACAGACTCATTCTGTGTAGTGGCACTAAACCTTGGGTGACAGCAATATTTCTTTGACTATAAACTGAATGCAGCTATTATCAGTGGGAAACTGTTGCACTGACCCTCAGACAGTCTCTCCTTCCAAGACTGAGCTGCTGATGTGAAGAACTCATTGTTCAAAGCAGAACTAGTCACCTTCAGAAGGCCATCCATGCAAGCCTGGGGAGAGGAGGCACAATGTTGTGACTAACATCGTCACGATCACCACCACTGCATCAGTACGTCCACTTATGCTTCCCATATGCGATACATATACGGTACAGTTAAACATGTAGCATTGGGGAACATGAATTAATGCTGTACAGAAGTTAGCTGTGTGATATGTATATGTGCAGATTGGTTTTCTATATTTCTAAAGTTATAATTATTAGTTACATATATTATTATTATTAGTCGATATCTGACGGTAGACAGGAAAGATGGGAAATGACATGCAAAAATATTACATTCTAAATTTAGTGCTAGATAATGCAACAAAAGCATAAAAAGTATGTATTATTTTAGAGCCACCTGCCGGTCAACTTCAGGCAGGAGTTTGAGAAGTCTCTGTTGGCAGTCCGGGGGCAGGACCGAGAAGGTGTGCTTGTTGATGATCGCCCGCAAGTTAGTGTTTACCAATATAGAGTCGGGTGTTTCCACATCTATATTACACTTGGTACGTTTCAGCTGCCCTGCAACACAAAACAGGAAACAGATGTTAACCAAGACAGATCAAGCAATGCAGAAACATGTCGATCTTGCAACTGACATCTTGCGTAATTTACTCTCCCCTGTGGTCGTGTTATTTGTTAACTGTTTGTTAACTTATTTATTTATTTTAATAAGTAGTTACGAAACAAGTGAAATTATCCCAACGTTCCTTGTTCTGCTAATGTGGGATCATTTCACTTGTTTCGTAACTACTTATTAAACAATACAGTTAACTCTATCTAAGTCCAAGAAAGTCAGATTATTTGAACTATTTTAGTGGATAAGGTTAGTCAACTCATTCCTAGTCAACAAATCCCATAAAAAGACCAAAATCAACAATGCATACCGTATGTCCGTCTTTCAGTACTGTGCGACTTCCCTACCCTGTATATAGCAAAAAGCCCCAAGCGCTTTGGTTCCTACCTTTAAATACAGAAAAAATATTCTAAAACAGCTTGGCAGTTTTAAGTAAATGCTACTCCAGCAGAAGTAAATAATGCATTTGTTGGAGACTATTTAAGGCAGCGGATTAAAACATTTTTGGCGCACTTGGGAGTATTTATTTACAACACCAGAACATTGTCTTGCGTTTGCTGTAATGAAAGAACATGCCATCCAGTGCATCAGTGGGATTTGTAATACTTTTTTGACAACAGAGGAATATGCTATACTAGACTTTGGGAACACAGGCAATACTTGATGAAAGGATAGGAATATTGGTTTATGGGAGCTGTTATCACCAGCCCTTTCCCAGCAGGTGACCGCACTTCTTGTTGACGTTCAAAGTATTTAAAAAAAAAAACAAGGCTAGCTCGCCCCTCCCTCCTCCTCCTGCTTTGTTATGTTTGGTGGTGCAGGTTGGCACAGGTTGTTTTCGTTGGCGTTTGTGGAGCCTTGGCTGTCTACAGAGACTGTGTTTTTTTATAGTTCAGGGGACAGGCAGCTCGTTGATAGTGAGGACATGTTTGCTGTATGTGACAAAAGATGTTGAAGCCTGTGTGGCCATTTAGCTCAGTTGGTCGAGCAGGAAGCACATGCACATAGGTTTATTCCTTGATGCAGAAGATCCAGGGATCCGACCAGTGACGGTTTTCCTGCGTGTCTTCCCCCTCTCGCTCCCCTTTCAAGCCTGAGATGTCCTTTCATTAAAGGCAGAAATGCCCATAAAAAATTCTTTAAAAAAAACAGATGATGTAGCCTAAAAAAACGTGTGAGCACCTTTAAGATTTCCAAACCACTCGGATAAATGAAGTAGATGTCTGAATTACCTGCATTAAGGCGGCCTGACCTCGGAGGACCCTTCCTGGGAACAACTGGGTGGCATAGGTCTGTTAGACAGAGGGATAGGAATAGAAGGAAAAGCTCTGAGAAATTGCAAACCAGAGATCTAACTTTTTCCGCACTGTTGTTGCCAATTATATGAGTCATGTTTGAATGATAATAATACTATGCCTTTTGTTGTGTAGTTATGCAAACAAGTAATAACAATCCATCAGTTTTGTTTGTCACATGAAATCGTACAAGGTACAATTCCAGTGAAATGTAATCCCATCAGCTCCTTGTACATGATAACAGGACAATACCTAAGAACTTTACCAATATCACTCATTTATCCTCAAAACTGTGTATAATAATATCATGCCGTGCACATCAGTAAAATATCCAAGAGATGACTACTACCCATTTCATTTTATTTGGTATATAACTATTTAATAGCTGCCACCTACCAGTCTTTGTAGTGATGTTGTCAGCCATATCTTTGATGGTTTTCAGAAGCAGTCTAGGACTGGAGGTGGTTGGCATCCCCCCCTGTCTGCGCTGGTTTCTCTGTTGCTGCTGCTTCAAGGCCTAAAACGATCAGAATAAGGAAGGAGCAAATAGCCAGCAGTATGAGAAACACCGAGTGTGAATGTGTGTAACCCTCTGTTTCCCTGCAACTACTCCCCAGGGCCACGTGCCTGGTTAAACAGCTAAAAAACAGTGCAGCAGTGAAACAAAGGTTGCATAACACAAGCATAAATTCAGTAAATTCAAAGTCTGATCACCTCCCAATCACAATGTCAACGGATTACAGAAGCAATCCATGACAGTCCACCGAGTGCTTCTCTTTTGTTTTAGCTGACTGAAGTAAAAAGGAAACTACAGGAAGGAAAATATACAATAAGTCTCTCCAGCACTAATATTTTAGCCAAATTGCCATCTTCAAGGGCTTCGCCCCAAAAAATGAACACAAATTTGGGCTTACAGAGCTGAAAAATTCCCCTCGCCGATGGAGGTTACAATCTGTGCAAAAAGGGAACTAATTAAATGGAAACAAAAGACAAGCGCCATTTGGAAATGTTTAACGGGGATATGAGGAATTATACGTAAAACCCGCTGCCGCCTATTTTGTTTAAAAAAACAGCCCCGAGTTTTACAGACAGGGGGAAGTAGTTGGGGTGTTTAAAGCCAACATGGGTTATGTACATGTTTACCGAAAACGTGTCAGCGGAAAAGTTTTTGAAAAAAGTGGGAAAAAGCAGAAAAGACGAGAGATTTTCACTAGTTTTGAGGTGTGAGTTTTTGATTCAGATTAGTACTTTTTTTGGGTTTATAGACTTTTTCATTTTTTGGATAAAAAACTGTAATCCGATAAAAAAAAAAATTAATATTTATATGCAAGAACAAATATATGAAAACGTTACTTAACCAGAACACATTTGTGTGTTGCAGCGTGAGGTGGCAGGGTGTGTATACAGGCGTATGTGAGTATGAGGGTGTTGCAGGAACTCGTGCACCATCTGAGACTTGTTTGCACAAATAGTGAAAACAGTACTTACTCCACTGAGTAGCTGTAATTTACACAATACAATATAAAAGAATAACGAACCCATCAGTACCTGTTTCAATGCTTTCTTGCTGTGTTTCTGCGAGGAAGAGATGAGTTTACCGGTGGGGACAGAAGGCGACGAGCATCGAGGCTGCGGAGAAGACGGCTGTGACTGCAGCATGGAGGGAACTACCAAATACAAAAGCACAAAATACACTTCCTGAGGGTGGTGTACAGACTTTATCACATCATGCTTTTGTTTTGATGAAACTGAAACCAATACCATGCACAAAGAAGCAGATTCCATTACCTTGCTAGTATATCATATCACTTAAAATGGGCTGAACGTCTCAATAGGAAGCTTGTTCCCAGTAATCTCTCGGTTTTTCAAACTACTTTTCTACACACGGTAGTGTTTCCACTTTCGACGCCACTTAATTTGTAGCTCTTTGCATTGATTTTTTCAAAAATAAGACTATGCGAGTCCTCCCACTCAGATCTAAACCTAAGTTACTTGGCAGTTTCTAACTTGTGCATAATGAGGAAGCGGTCATGGGTCGTACTGAGAAAACACAGTTTCCTGTTTTAACAGTCACTTTCAAGTGGCAGAGAGAAATAATGAGAGTCAGTGAGAGCACAGCCTGAAGAAAACGAAAAATAATTGCTACTTGAGAAGTTCATTCTCCAAAGTTGCGCTGTGATCAGGTGTGCAATCCACAATGATTTGACACCACAGACACACGAAAGAGCAAACGCTGCTATGACGTCAGTGCCGTGTGCAGACTGCAGCTTCTCTGGTGACAATTAACGGAAGACAATGTGGACACAGTGTGTTTGTTTAAAGATAAAACCCACCTTTTGCTATCATCATGTTTGACGCTCGGTGTAATCCAGGAATTATTTTGCGAGGAGACGGTGTAACTTGTGTTTGCCTCTCTACCGCTACTGCAGCTTGTTTCCTGTGTTTCAGCAGTCACTTTTAACTGGGAGGGGGCGTCGACTGCGATAGTCACAACTAGGTAACCAACCAGCGAAAATCAGGTAATGAGCAGAGCTACAGTCAAACTGCTGTTGATGGAATATCTTTCTCTTCTTTTGATTCTCCCGGAATGACCGTTTAACAGAAGTGACTATTAACGCAATAAGAAAGAAGCCTTAACTATTTTATACTTAAAATAGAGCTTGCAAATAAAACAAATTTGAGCATTGTTTTTTTAGGGTATTAAATTAATGTAATTAGTTAGCTTTCAGAATTAGTCTTCTATCAGGAATGTTAACGTCTATAATAAATAGTCATGTATTCAAGCTATTAATGATTCTAAAAAAGCTTTTGGAGATGATGGTCAGTGTACAAACGGTTAAGAATGATTCTGTTTGCGCTGTACAGTACCTCTTCGCATCCACCTTCCTGTCCGGCCCTCTCCTGCGACGGCGCTGCTGTTGTTTTCTGTGCTTTGGGAGTCAGAAAGATTGTCACTGCTCTCCTCAGAGCTCTCCTCAGACAGCTCCTTCGCCACAACTGAGAAGTCCTTCTACATAAAAACAATAGTACATAGAGTATATTACCTTTTATGTTATAGATGCAGAAAAAGCAAAGCCAAGCACAGTAATTCAAAAACATTTTGTGGCACACACACACACACACACACACACACACACACACACACACACACACACACACACACACACACACACAACACACACACACACACACACACACACACACACACACGTCATACTTGTAGAATTCAACCAAAGCATTAATTAATCGCAGGTTCAAACCTTTTTTCTCAGTAGCAACTAATTTCCCACATGTGGTCCATCATCGTTATAAAACATATCCTGCAAGCTTTGTAACAATTGGACAAACGGTGCACTTTGTTTGAAATGCCTACAACAAGAGCTGGGCAATATATGGATATTATATCAATATTGTGACATGAGACTAGATATTGTCTTAGATTTTGGATATCGTAATATGGCAGAAGTGTTGTCTTTTCCTGGCTTCAAAGGCTGCATTACATCATACATTACATACATTACATAACATCACATAACTCTGTAATGTTATTTTCTTAATTTACCAGACTATTGTAACTGTTCTATTATTTGCCTTTACCCACTTAGTCATTATATCCACATCACTGACGATTAGTTATCTAAAATCTCATTGTGTACATATTTTGTGAAAGCACCAAGTGTCAACACCACAATATCGTTGCGGTATCAATATCGAGATATTTGGTCAAAAATATCACAATATTTGATTTTCTCCATATCGCCCAGCCCTACCTACATCTGATTTGTCAAAAACATTTATTTTCAATTCAGTGTATTATGTAAGTCAGTCCAGCTCACAGCAATTTGAGAAAAGCAGATGACCAATACAAAAATAATTGCTAATAATAAAGCCGCAAGCTGCAATTCCAAGTTCAAACCTTGATTTGCGTCATTCCATATCCAGTTATTGTAAAGCGTCCCTTAGTGGTCACTTTAAATGAGACTTGCAGTGTATGTGTGAGGTCATTATGTAGACATTTCCTGGAAGTTTTGTGTTGATTGGACAAACATTTAGTCATGTATAGCCTGATTTGTGCTTTGCGGTTGCTGATTTGTGTCCATTTATGTCCAGAGCCACGCCCCTTTTGAGGTAATTGGTCAATAACTTTCAAAGTAATTGAGATATGGACATGCTTTATACAATACAATACTTTTAATTAGCTTGATCCATTGATGATTCACTCAAATTTGGCAGCAATCGGAGCTACGGTGTAGGAGGAGATCTCAAAAATGTGTTTTTCAAAAAATTCAAAATGATGGAAAGATTTTCTAGACGGACCTTAATGATCCTTGAGGCTTTTTTTGTAGAGCACATTAAGCTGCACCTGTTTGAGAAATTTCAATTATCTTTTACTTAATAGTAGCCCATTTGGCCTAACGCAGCACAGCAGTGAAAGTTGCTTTGTGTCTAACTAACCTTTAATGTGTAGACCCCCATTCTGCCTGGAACTTTGTAGAAGATCCCCTCCTCACCACGAGAGTTTGTGTGCAGCATTGCGTTCAGACATGCCAGTGGCGAGGTTCCACTGGATCATGAGAGAAAAACGCAAATTATACATCTTTAATCAGACAGCTAGGAGAAAGATGGAAAAGTGTCAAGACTGGTCTGATATCTGGGGGGAAATTGCTACCATGCGTCAAGAGGACATGTATAAGTTCAAGTCAGATTCACAGTGTAGTTGTGGGGAAATTTACTGAACGTTTATACAGAATCAGCTGCATAAAACTGGTTCAAGACAATCTAATCATTATACGGAAGACCTAATATTCTAAGATTGAACTTGTCTGGCACAACTTTGTCTGTTGCATAAAAATCTACTCTAGTTAAGTCAAACATTTTTAAGGCAACTTTGAGTCATTTAAAAGGGCACAATTATGCCTCAGCAGTCATGCAAAAGATGTGTCCAGAGGTACATAATGTCACAAAAATGCATTTTTGTCAACTTGCAGTATAAAACTTATAGTCCATTAAGCAATATAGTAATAAAACGCATTGAGATTGAAAAAAATGCAACATCTGTTTGTTATTTATTCAGAAAATTACACTAGTTAGGCTTACACATATTGGCAGCCAATCATTTATGTCATTAAATGTACACCCCATCAAATATTTGGATAATTTCATTTAGCTTTGTTGAACTTTTCAATCTGTATAGAGTAAAAACATCGCCATCAGATCCATGCTTTACTTTGTTAAAATATCAAGTAATTTACCGTACTGAAAAATGCAATTGTGTTTTTATGCAACAGGTGGCTACAGATGGCTACGGCAAGTCTAGGTAAAATATGAGTGTGTGAGTCCTGTCTTTATGAAACCAAACATGTTATTGTTAATAACATGCAAAGGGTAAAACCAAACGCAGTGAGTTTGTTAGAATAAGGGGTGGGGGCTAGCTTTTCCTTACCTTCTGGATGAGAACAGTGACAATGAAACAAAAAGAAACGAAACAATTATTAATTGAGTGAAATACTATGGGAACAAGTAAAAGGGAATCACATGATATGATCGATTAATAACAGAGGGAAGCGCTGTGTACTCTCTCACACGTGAAAATGTCCTATATCCTGTATCCTCCTATATCTGATATTTGCATTTGCTACAGGAAAGCTACGATGCCAGGAACATATTTACCTTATTTCCTTAAGCCTTTCTCTCTGAATCACCTGCAAGATCTCTTTATGGCTCATGGGCGTATTAGGGTATTTCTCCAAAACCTACAGCAAAATGACAAATTATCATTATCATAGAAACTTTGTACAATTGAGTTTTTCATGTGAGAGTGGTGATCATAAATGATGAAACTTGATGGAGCAATTTCCCATAGAACAGCTTTCTAACAAGTTTCTACAATGCTGCTCAAAATAATCAAAAAACACCAAATGCTTAACTAGTTAACTACTAAGTTCTAACATATGGCTGAGGAACTCTCATCAAAGGAAACACTAAACGTTTAACATTAGTCGTCAGCAAAACATGTCAACATCATAGTACGGTAATGGTACAGAAACATAAAAATATAAAACAACTGGTGTTGAGCAAACAGTGTTGCTTTTAATTTTCTCCTATCTTGTACGTTTTTGTAACGACTGCTCGTGTATCCCCTCTCTGCTTTAATATGTATGCATCTTAGCAAAACAGGACTTTTTGGAGTGTTACCTTATTACAAAAACTATAGTTATAGCTAAGTTATGTGAGCAAACTAGCTAGCTAGCTAGTTACTGTGAGTATTTCTTTCTTAGGATGGCGAAGGAATGTACGCCTACCCTGACATTCTTACCCTAACCAATCCCACTTCTTTCGCCTAAAGCTAATCAATCCAACCACAGCATGCAACGACCACTAGCCAATCAGAAGGAGAGTAGGACGGGTTATGGCTTCCCCATGCCTTCGCCATCCTAGGAAAAGAAAATGTGGCTTACGGTAAATAACTTAGTGAAGCTAATGCGTAACTGAGCAGTATACACAAGCAATAACGGTTTTATTACAAAATAGTTGTTGGAAGTTTTGGTATTTTGTAGTTATTAGCATGCTATTCATGACAGCTAGCGTTAGCTACAATGCTAGCAACACTCATTAACATAACGTTACTGTATTCGGATATGTCGCCAAACGTTGACATGCAATATATAAACTTGATTATGGAGTTACTATATATAATACAAGGCGACGTAGGGGTTAAGTTTAACAGGACACTGTTTTTTTCACTGTGTTTTATTTGAAGCTGATATCAAACAGACTTGTTGGATTGAGTTGCGTTAGCAGGAGCTAGCGTGCTAAGCTGGCTAGCGGGCAACACTCACGCGATTACTTAACGGTTACTTTATTCGACTTCAAATCGTGACGATCGTGTCACCCACAATGTGTAGGCACAACACACGGAGGTGTTTTGGAAATATGCTTGGGTGCACACAGCTGACTGTCATCTCGCTGCAGTTGTGCTCAGCGTTGACAGCTTGACGGCTAGTGACAACGGTCTTCCAAATACCGTCAACACGGGCCTTGCGCGGTGTACGCAACATCTCCACTAGCAGGTCATGAACTCATAAACACAGTTGTACAAGTGGGAGCGTTCAAGGAAAACAGCCACAACAAACGACAGATAAAAACACCTAGAATACCGTTTTGGCGGCTTCCGCCCACGTCCTCCCCTTCTTTTTCTTCTGTCTCTCCCTCATTGTGGATGTCTTGTTGCAGAGTAGTGTTGAATTAGTCTGTTCCAGTTGAAATGTTGCTTTAGTTACCGCGTAAGATCCACTCCGTCTGCCATGTTGGACTTACTGTAGAGTCATGTGACTCCGAAGGAAACGTCACCTTACTGTATAAAGCTGTCATTGCAAAGTTTCCCACATCTATAAAGCTCTCAGCTGCAATTAAGGCCAGTGTCACAGAAAGACAGCAACATAACCGCAGCTCGTAGGAAAATACAGTAGGCAAGATCAAAGACCATTGTAGTGTTTATTCTCATGTGTTTCAGCAAATGGACTTTCACAACTATGAAAAAATAAGGCAACTAATCAAGAGAGCATTGCAAGCTTTCTTAACATTTTTGGCTCACAATTACATAAGCTAGAAATTGAAGCAACAATCCATAATCAAGCACACAGGCTAAACCCAGGTGCCATTCTGGCTAGGGATGCACAATATGTGTATCATATTCAGTACCTATAAACTACCATCTGAAATGGGAATGGGAAATGTATATTATTATATCGTATTCCAATTACTTTGTTTTTATTGTGTTAACAACAATAGTGATGTGGTTAGGTTGGCGCTAAGGAATATTAAATCACCCATTTTTGCTCACTACATGTCAGCCTTGCTCACCTTTAGGTGTGCATAAACTACAGCTTTTGCTCTTCTTTTTAAAAACTAAAATGTCAAATAATCGGTTATCTTATCCATATCGGCAATGTGAAGCAGGTAATTATCGGTTATCAGTATCGGCTGAAAAAAAATCTATATTGTGCATCCTTAGTTTTGGCTGTGCTATTCTTTGAGACTGGGTACTACAGTGTTTTTAGGCAACTGTAGGCAAAAATGACGTTTATCTTCTGTTAAGTTGAATACATGCTTACGAATGTGATTCTTTTGTTCAAAATAGTGTGAAATCAATTTAAAATCAAGCATTCAATTTCCCCCCATGTCTCCCAGATGCAAATCTGGAGTCCTTTGTGCCAACTTGAATTAAGCCCAGCCCTGTGTACGGTTGCGTTGACACATATCAGGGGCTCGACTGAACTTGAGCTCCCAATGGAAGATAGGCAGCAGAGGATGGTCTTTGTCTCTGAGAGGGAGAGAAACTCTGAGTTCCCGATGTCAGAGTGGTGGATGATGACGATGATGCAATGGACGCTGCTTGCGGTGCCTGATACCTGTAGACCAAAAAAAATTTAAAATAAAAACCTTATTATTTAAGATGCAATACGTTTCATTTTCACAGTCCCGTATTGCAAAATACCTACTGCATCTATATGATTTAATGGGGTTGATCAATAGCAATATATCACATTTGCATGTAAGAAAAAGTTAATATTTTTGGGGAATAAGGTCAACAGAAATGTAGTATAATATGTACTTAAAGGGTGAAAAAACATGCAACAACACTTGTACAGTGATCAGTACAGATAGACACCACTAATACATGCTTATAACTGTTTTTCAGAAACTAGGATTGACCCAACATAATAGTATTATTTCAAATTAATGACAGGTCTTCACATTACTTTCCTACTGTAATATTCAGTCTTATCCTAAACATCGGGAACTTTCAGCATCAGTAAGAATGCCTTCCCTCTGTTCTCTCACCAGGATTGGGATCTCCTGACCCGTGACGATGCGGTGCTGCGCTCTCTAATGGAGACAGGTACCAGGAAATCCTGCATCAGCCTGGGAGAAAAGGCTCTCTCCAGGTGAGCGCCATTAAGGGACAAGTTGAACATGGTCGGTGGAGACATGTCCAACTCCAACAGCATTATATTCTCAGCCTGTAAGAACAGATACAAGAAAAGTTATGGTTATAATATTACAATTACGTATACACATGCATTTTCTTTAGTAAGAAGCCTCCCTCAGATCAACAGTGTGAAATATAGCCATGGCCACACTGTTAAAAGTGCAGATAATATTGAGTTGTCTTATAATTAAATATTATTACTGGATGTGAACCAATATAGTACAGTGACCTTTATGTGTTCCAAAAGACTGCATCCCTTGCTATTATTTAAAATCCAGTCATTATTGGAGTACTGGCTTTTATTTGTACAATATTTTTCTTTCTGTGGGATATTACATTGACTAGCATAACATGCAACTGTTAAAGCTATAATGGTTTCCATGGCTACAACCGTATTCACATCCTCCAGCTCCAAAAAGGAGGCTGTGACTGTGGAAACAGGGTGCGTAAGAGCACAGTTTCACGTCTCTTTCTCTGTTGTACTTTTTGCCAACTGTCCGAGCACTGACCTGGTATCTTAATGGGGCCCCAGTTGCCTTGGAAACAGCAATCTGTGCATATTGGCTGATTGGCCTCTTGTACCCCACAGCTGAGAGAGGCCTCCTCGTGACCTGTGTGGGCGCACTAGGATAAAGACATGGGAAAAGAAGGACTTGGATTTAGTTTATTACACATAGCATTTGAGACGCAAGCTTCTGAAACAGCCAGTGCTGCATATATGGTCAACTGATCAGCTCCCACAAGAAAAATCCCCCGTTGTTGCCCTTGTCTCAGTAAAGATAAATACCAAGGGTGCCTGGTTTCCTTTCCTTTAAAAAAACACCCCTTATATTTGTTTTATTTATACTTCTACGCTGATATTTATTTACTTCTTGCTACTGTAACACAGAATTTCCCTTCGGGGATCAATACAGTATTTCTGATTCTGATTTATATAATAACATCTGTTTCTGAAAAGGCAGAATGCATGAGTTATTTATAGTATGTAAGGTCAGGTTGCTTTACAGCCCTTCTGCGTAGATTCCAAAACAAAAGTCTGATTTTGGCGAGCCCTTGTGGTTGCACTCAAACAGACACTGGGGCTGACAAATGCAAAAAACATAGGCTATTAGAATAATTTCAAAGATGCTATAATCCCAAGTAAACAAATGTAAACTGCTCTATCATCAATCTATGACCTTTATTGAAGGAGGCCCTTTGTGTTTACATTTTTCTTCTTCTTTTGCCATACCTACTTTCCTTCAGTCTGCCTGATCTATTTAAGCTTGTTACTGATTTCCTACATTGCCCAGAAAGCAGAGCCCTGCAGATACATTCCAGTGTCATTTATGAAGGATACATATGATTAATTTACAATTTGTACTGGAATAGTTTTCTTTCTCTCACTAACCTCTCCGATGGAATGACCGGCTGAAGTCTCCACTGATCCTCCTCACTGTCAAAGTGCAGCCTGTTCATGATCTTGTTCTTTTCCTCTGGAGGTATAAAGTTCTCAATCAAGAGATATCTGCAATATAAAGTAAAAGCACCATGTGTGTCAGCTGAGGTCACAGGAAGCATTCCATTAAAACAACATAATAAAATCAAATAGTTTACCTAATTTCCAGAGCACAGAAATCGACTAGAATAAATGTAATAATAAAAAGATTGCAAACGAAGATGGATAGATGGATTGATGGAAAAAAGATTTCCATCCATTTATATATCCATCCATCCATCCATCCATCCATTTTTATCCGCTTATCCGGTATCGGGTCGTGGGGGCAGCAGCTCCAGTAGGGGACCCCAAACTTCCCTTTCCCGAGCCACATCAACCAGCTCCGACTGGGGGATCCCGAGGCGTTCCCAGACCAGGTTGGAGATATAATCTCTCCACCTAGTCCTGGGTCTTCCCCGAGGCCTCCTCCAAGCTGGACGTGCCTGGAACTCCTCCCTAGGGAGCGGATGACTGAGCTTCTCACCCTCCATTTATGTATATATTAAAATAAGTTGTATACCAATGGGACTATATAGACAGTACACATAAATAAAAGTCTTCAAATAATACAGTACCAGCACAGATTGTTTTTGACAGTGTCATCCTTCTGCCCGTTAAACAGAATGCTTGCCAAGCAAAAAAACGCCCTTATTTACCCTGATTTCCCGAGTTTAACAGGAAAAGCATCTAATTTAGAACAACATGCTCTGAAATTTCTCTTCAGCATTAAAAATATCTAAATACACAGTAGGTATAGGCTGAAAAGTCAAAGGCATGTGAAATCTGTTGTTTGCTCCTCCTATCAACAAAAGTAGCATAATTTAATCTGCTGTAACTATAAACTGTGTCCATGAAATTAAAGAATTTGATTTGCAGAAAAATGCCATGTTTCACAATAGCAAAATAAAATATTCAAAGAATTCCAAAAAATTGTTGTGCACTGTCATCTAAATGAGTATCTCCAATATTAGATGTATAATAAACTACGTTTCTGGAAATACTGTACAACACAGCTTTTACTGCATTTCATCCATGCTCAGTACATAACTGAAATTATTTGTAGAAACATTTTACAACAATATGTACAATGTCTGATAGCATCCAGGTATAAATCTTAGTATGTATGTAATATTAATTGATACTATGACAATGGTTAAATCTGTAACTCTTGCTTCAATAAAACATTTATGTAACAGCACATTCTAAAAAGCACAACAATTTTTTTGGGGGGGGATGATGGAAATAAGATAGAAAGCCACATAAGATGTGAGAAAACAGAGAAAAAATGCAACAGACAACCATGACAAGTGGCTACTCACTTGTACTTGAGTTCTCTGGTGAGTTCTGTCTGTGTCTGTTCCAGCTCCTGTCTGATTAGGACATGTTCATCCACCACATCTGGCACCTCTGCCTTCACCAGCTGCAGTTTGGCATACAACTGTACAGAAGAGGAACAAATAAAAAACTATATTATTACTGGTGTCGCTAAAGCTGTAGCAAACAGGATATTTATATTAAACCCATGGGGTGAGAAAATCAGAATGCAAAAGGGTTTATAAGTAGAAACATCTGTCAGCAAAGAATGAGAAGAGAAATGTAATTATTCCTATAAAGAGAATATAATTATTCCTATATAGAGAAATGTAATTATTCCTATATAGAGAAATGTAATTATTCCTATATAGAGAAATATAATTATTCCTATATAGAGAATGTAATTATTCCTATATAGAGGTTTATACGTATTCCTATATAGAGATATATAATTATTTGTATATAGAGAATGTCAGTATTCCTATATAGAGAATATAATTATACATATAAAGAAAAATGTAATTATTCCTATAAAGAAAAATGTAATTATTCCTATATAGTGAAATTTAATTTTTCCTATATAGAGAAATGTAATTATTCCTATAAAGAGAAATGTAGTTATTCCTATAAAGAGAAATGTAATTATTCCTATATAGAGAATTGTAATTTTTCCTATATAGAAAATGTAATTATTCCTATAAAGATAAATGTAATTATTTCTATATAGAGAAATGTAAGTATTCCTATATAGAGATATATTTATTCCTATATAAGAAATGTAATTATTCTTATATAGAGAAATGTAATTATTTCTATATAGAGAAATGTAAGTATTCCTATATAGATATATATTTATTCCTATAAAGAGAATTGTAATTATTCTTATATAGAGAAATGTAATTATTCCTATAAAGATAAATGTAATTATTCCTATATAGAGAAATGTAAGTATTCCTATTTAGAGATATATTTATCCCTATATAGAGGAATGTAATTATTCTTATATAGAGAAATGTAATTATTCCCATATAGAGACATATTTATTCCTATATAGAGATATATAATTATTCTTATAAAGAGAAATGTAATTATTTCTAAACACCAGTAAGTAAGAGCTCTGTCCAGAGAAACCTGGACTTTAACCTCTCCTGAAAAAAGGATACTCATTGTAAAATTGTAAATACCTGATTGGATTGGATTATGGAGTGATGATGAACTGCTTTCATGATAATAGAATTGGCATGCGTCAGCTGGTGAGTCATCTTACCCTCTTCAGCTTTTTTGTCTTGTGTTCCACCTCCTGCTGCAGGGAGGAGAAGGTCTCTCTCATTTCTAAGGTCTCCTCGTCCTGCAACATCATCTGCTGCTGGATCTCTCGCTCCCGTCTTATCTGCAAATCATGCAGAACATTCAGCTCTGGTAAGGATCAATAGAAACAGTACCCCCTTAAAATATGAACCTCATTGTTTAAAAACATATGTGTAAGTTAAGACAGCCCACAATTAAACTTCTATGGTAGACGAATGCTAATACAAATGCATGTTTTATAAGGAGAAGAAAACATTATGTATATTGTTTTTTTTACATACCTGCTCTGCAATTTCTTGCCTCTTCAGCTCCAGCATTTTTTGCTGTTCATTGGTGTGATCAATTATAGTCTTCCCCCCCACTAGCAGTTTGCTCTCCATAGCCTGTGAACAAAGACATACAATGAATTATTAATGTAAATTTCTTTTGTTCCACCAGTGTCTCATTTATCACACCTTTTGTATGATGATCTTCACAAGTACCTTATGTTTCTCAATTATCTTCTCCAGCGCATCTTGATCCCACTGCATGTCCTGTATGCTTTTTCTGTTTTCAATCAGGTGCTTCAACTTCTCCCCGCTCCCATGGCGGATCAGGGCCTTGGGGTTATCACTTCCATCTTTCATACGAAGTCTCACCTCTGGTTCCTCCTCGAAAGCCTTCCACACATCCGCATCCCTGTCTCTGAACATCTCCTCTTCCATGCCAGCCATACTTTTACTCAGCCTTTTGCTGTTCCTTCTCCTCCTCCTCTCCTTTGCCAGCATCCCTCGCTCCTCTAGCTGGGCTTTCAAGCGTGCAATCTCCTCCTGAAACTCCCTCAGCAGGGCATCTTTGGGATCCTCATTAATCCGAGGTTTGTTCTTGATATTCTTGGCCCGGCTGGCGTACCTCAGAGTGGACAGTGATTCATCAAAGTTCTTGTGCGATGGCCCCACTGTTGCTATCATGACCGTCTTTGCGTTGCCACCCAGCGAGTCCTGGAGCAGGCGGGTCAGTTTGGAGTCTCTGTAAGGGACGTGGGTGCTCTTCCCATTCACCAGGGCTGAAATGACATTCCCCAGTGCCGAGAGGGACAGGTTGATCTTGGCTGCTTCCTTAAGTCGCTTTCCTTTCGCCCCCGTCTTGCTCTGGCGCTCGCTGCCAGCCAGGTCAACCATGTTGAGCTTCCCAACACGGATGTGGTCCTCGCCATCTGGCCCTAGTTCACTACACTCCACGGTTATGACAAATATGGCATGAGACCGGGAGCTGCGTTCATTCATGTTAGTGAACCCCACAGCCCTGGACTGGTTGCCTATGTTCATCACGTGTTCAATCTCAGTGGCATTCTTTGTGACCACGGAAGACAGATCTTTCACATAAACCCCAAAGTCCGGGTTTTCTTTAAGCTCCAGTTTCTTGTTGTTGTCTTTGCACAGCAGATCTCGGATATCCTCCTGGTAGATCTCCAAGTATGATGACCTCACCAGGTATTTCTGATTCTGACTTCTGGAGATTTGTGTAAAGATGTGCTGAAATGAATTTGGTATAACACCTCTCATCTCTGGGTCGTTTGACACCCCTTGCATGGTGTGTGTTTTACCTGTCCCAGTTTGTCCATACGCAAATATAGTCCCGTTGAAGCCTTGGAGCACGGACTCCACGAGAGGTCTCACGGCGTCATCATATATGTCTCTTTGTTTTGATTCCAAGCCATACACAGAATCAAACGTGAATACTTTCCTTGGCTCATCAGGTGGTGCCTTCGGGTTCTTGAGGGTGATTTGTCCCAGTCTGTCATCAATCTGCAGAATGTTTTCACAGCCCACTGTCACCTCCCTCCTGCTGAATGGCCGGCAGCGGACCACCACCCTGACCGCCTCGCAATGTTTGCTTTTGGACATGTCGGTTAAAAAATAAAAAAAGTGTCACGTTAAAATGCCATTTTTTTCCTCGGGCGAGGTCCACAGTTTTCCTTCTCCGTACAGGTGCAGCAGTAATTTTCTACACAGTGTGTGGGATGTTTTCATCATTCCGATTAACGCAGCGTCTCCTCCGCCCTGAGCATCTTTATGAAAAGAAGCGATGTCACAAGATGTTAAAGGATGCTGCTGAAGAAAAAAAACACCCAGCCGCCCCGGCCCAGCCCACACAGCCTCCAAGCGGCACAGGGTACACACCCTGCTCTGCGGACAATGGAGATAAAGCACGTGACCTGCGCAACGAATTAGCTTGGAGCAAATCTTCTCATGGAACACAGCTATGCTCTCATTCTGTTATCGTGATAAATTACTCTCCAAACATGGAGCACGTGAACGCACCTCGAAAGAAAAAGCAGCAGATTTGATTTCAACAACAGCATTTTATTCAGTCTTCACATTTACAACGTTGCTCAAACCAGGCCAGAAGGTCTTTAATGTACAAAAAAAAACAAAAGCCATTTGCTGAACCAGACTGGTAGACATTCATTAATAAGAAGAATTAATTTGCCTGTTGGAAATATATTTTAATTCTTTTGCCTTCAGTCTTTTTACATCTACAATGTGAGAATAATTTGCCTCCATCTGCTCCTCAATCATACACCCTCATCAAGTTAATCAATAATGTTAAAGTACAAAAAAACATTCGATTTTGCTGACATTAACACACTCAGTTGCCACTTTATAAGGTGCACCAGCTAAAACTAATAATACAACAATCCTGTAATGAATCTTGATACTCATTTTTTTCATTAGGACTGCAGTATTAAACTATTTGTTTAAGCTAGGCGTACCTAAAAAACTGACAACATGACTGTAGTTCCAGAAGTTTCCCCCCACTCATGACATAAATGTTAGGCACAGTCTAGTGGCAGACCGCAGGTCTACTGAAAGCTACTGGCACACACGGTGAGTCGGTCACTTGTGAAACTTCTTGCTAGGATCCTTTGCATGATCAATAAGCAGCTGGCATGGTGTGAACTGATTCCCGTAGACGGCTTCAAATTGCCTCATCTTGTCCACCAGCTTGTCTGCACCAAAGTTGTCCACGAAACGGAAAGGTCCTGGAAGTGGCAAGAGATTACGTTAGAAATATTATTACAGGAGCCATGTTAAATGAATAAAAAGGCATATTGCTCCAGGAGTGTTGTCATTTCTCTACGATGAGATATTCTGTGAACACCAGAGGGGTCTTTTATAAAGCCAGATAACTGGTTAAACCAGGTTGATTTAAGTATATATATAATATAGGGTTTTATATTTCTGTATTCAATATAATAAGATAAATGATAAAATAAATCTGATCCAAATTACATGAAAGTGTTCTTAATTTATATAACTGGTATAGTTTTAATTCATCTGACAAATTAGCCATCGGGCT
Organism: Etheostoma spectabile; assembly: GCF_008692095.1. Classification (NCBI taxonomy): domain Eukaryota; kingdom Metazoa; phylum Chordata; class Actinopteri; order Perciformes; family Percidae; genus Etheostoma; species Etheostoma spectabile. The sequence goes on from NC_045752.1 coordinate 2,259,927, forward strand.
TTTAACATCCGACAAAACTGATGCCTCTTTTTCCTGACCCTGACAGGATGCAGCTTCGGAGCACCAGCGGCTCCGATGACCACGACTACGGTTGAACTCTCACCTCCAAGGCAGGGGGGGAATCCCAGCCCAAACACAGCCCCGATGTCTCCTTCCAGAGGGTTGTTCAGAATGCCCTCCTGCAAACACAGCACAGCCTCGTTGACGAATCGGGAAACAAGCCTGTACTGCACATCAGAGTCGGATGAACTGTAGAAAGAACAGGTAAGAACAGAGCGTTTCAACATACTGCAACCAGTCAAATGTGATATATTATGGTTAAAAAGGTTTTGTTTTGTCCATTTTATAAAAGTTACAAATGGAACAATTTGTCCAAATAGACAGCATGTACTTTTATATTCACAATGACAATAGTAAACTTACACAGCAGGATTTGGTGTCATCTTGTATTTCTCAAGGATATCTCCAATTTCTGGGTTGACTTCTTTGGTCTTGAGTCCAGCCTGGTAGACATAGCAACCCTTTCCTGATTTGCGGCCTTGAGAATAAAGAAAAAAAAATTATGAAATCTTAATAAAACATGTACACATTAATTCTAACTTAAGTACTTTATCCAACCAAAACCAGGCCCAATCCTTCAATGTGACAACTCATACGTACCCTTGAATCCCAGGTCCACCATGGACTTAAGAACCTCCACATTTCCACCACCAAAGCGAGAGCCAAAAGCTTTGCCGAGGTCCTCGGCCACGTGCGCGGCAACGTCGATACCAACTTCATCAGCCAGTGTGGCTGCACCCACAGGGAACCCAAAGCCTGTGGTGAGTGCATCTAACTTCTTGGGGTCAACTCCTTCCTGTCAGTGCAAATTGAAACATTTTTAATCATAATAATTCATATGTAGAACTGCTATCCTAAAATAATAAAATACGTTTCATTCAAGTGAGCCAATTCTGTCAATCGTAGGCCCTAAATCCTACTACTACAGAACAGAAATGTTTACAGCTGCATTTCCGACTGTAGTAATACTACTAACCTGAAGTACTCGTACTGCTTCAGCCAACATGGGAGCCAGGCACCTAGTCGTGTAGAAGCCAGGTCCATCCTGCAAAGAAATGTGTGTAATATTTTACTGAAGTGCAATAACCTATATATAATTCTTAACATGCATCATTAATACGTTAATTTGTCCCTAAGATTTTTTTTTCCAAACCTTCAACCACTTTTAATGGAATAATCTCCCAAGTAATATATACGTTTTATCAAAAGGAAGGGCAAGTTTTAAAAAGAAACTTAAATCTCACCTTCATTGAAAAAAAAATTATTTTGAGGTGGTCTTATTTTCTTTTGCTATAATGAATATTTGTTTTCCTTCTTTGTGAGCTAGCTAAATGGTGACTCTAAACCGCATGTATCATGTTGTGTAATATAGCGTGATGTAATTTTGTTCTCTCTTGGGTTGTTTCCTTGTTATCTACAGGTACTTGTGAGTCTGTTATGCTTCTTTTCCTGTATGTGTCATGAAATGTTCAATATGGTCTGTTTTAATATTGTCTGATTTGAAGCTGTTTGGACCCCCGTAAGACCCTTATAATAAACTATACACTTCAATAAAGTCAAATAATTATTCGTTGGTTAGGGAAAAAAGAAAAACCTGATGCTTAATCTCACCCCAACAACGATGATGACTTTGCCCTGCTTCAGGCCGACTGCCACAGCGGAGGCTGTGGTGTCCTTTGACGTCTGATCGGTGGTTATGATCTCCAGGAGCTGCATCTTGTCCACTGGAGAGAAGTAGTGCATCCCAATCACCTAAGGATAAACAGAAAATATTCAGCAAAATTGTTTTTTCTTCATTTATTTATTTAGAAGCACTTTTAAAACTACAAGGCTTCCAGCTCCAAACCTTGTCTGGTCTCTTGCTGACAGCAGCAATATCCTTGATGGGCAGAGCGGACGTGTTGCTGGCAAATATGCAGTGAGGGGAAACCACCTGCAGACAAATGTTTGTTAGATTGTAGCTCAAAGTCGCAGCTGAACTAATAGTCACAACAATACTGTCCTGGATTTGATGCTGCAGAATGTAACTACCATGGATCGATATTTACAAACAAGGGAGTGCATTCTTTTTGTAACAGAGGACTCTTTTCAGTCCCACTTACAGCCTCCACTTGCTTCAGGACTGCATGCTTGATGTTAATGTCTTCAAACACAGCTTCAATAACCATGTCGGCCTTTTCAAAGCCGCTGTAATCCAGCTGGCCCGTCAAGTTAGACAGTATGGAGTCTCTCTCAAATGACGTGATGTTCCTCTTTCTAGTTTTGTCATTGAGCCTTGTTTAAAATAAAACACACATTTTAGGTTCCAGCTATAAAAATGAACAACTACTTTCAAATATCATATTTCATAGCTGATTTGAAATGCTATTCTGGCATCAGACTGGGACTACACAAATTTACAGTCAGTATGTGAATTAAATACTTAACCTGCTGTGTAAAAAACAAACAAAAAAAACAACAACTAAATAAACAAAACACATCCTCCGGGACACAACTATTACTGAAATGCCTGATTTAATAAACCCACCCTTTGTAAACCTGCTGTTCTCCCCTGGCCAGTCCAGAAGTTGTGGTGTCCTTCAGGATTGTGTGGACACCTTTGTCCACAGTCACCTGGGCAATGCCTGCTCCCATCAAACCTGCTCCCAAGATGGCAAGAGTCCTAGTGGTAAACGACAACAACAGACAATGTATCTACCACTTTAAAAAAGCCAAGAGAAGAGTAGATGATCGGAAGATACATGTACTTGTAAGTTCAGTGTGCAAAGGTAATATACACTTACTTCACTTCTCTTTCAGGAACTCCAAAGCGGTTCTTCTTGCACGCAACTTGACCATGGTAGAGACCAATCAGGGCTGCCGATTCTGAGGTTCTCGCCAAGTGACCAAAATTCTACAACAAACATGGAAATTGGTGATGTTCACTGACACAATCTACTACTGTAAATACTGAATTTTCCAAATTTGTAGGCCAGCAGCCTTACCTGAGACTCAGCTAAGTATCCAGCAACAGGGCCTTGTTCTAGTCCCGCCTTTGCACACTGAAGGGGAAATGGTTGGGGGAAAATCAAGTCAGGTTAAATCTTAGAGTGACTTTCTAAAAGATATCTACAATGATTAACAAAGCAAAGAAGGCAAAAGAGATTGGTAGTCTCATAAAAAATGAATTAAAAAAATTCCAGTTGCGCTCCAGTTGGAACTCCTTTTACTCTGCATGGCCAAGAATTTTAAGTCAGGCTCATTTCTAAAATTTCTCCCAATACCATCCAGATTTAATAAAAAAATAAAAAAATATATATATTGTGGAAAGTCATTGCTTAGGAGAAGTTTTTACTTACTTCGATTATTTTCAGGGGGGCCGGATAAAGTCCCTTGCTCTGCTTCATAACTTTACTGTAGACAGTTTTGTAAATCTGATTCCGCACAAACTCAAAGCTCATAACGTAGTCTTGGATTTCTATGGAGAAAGAACATTAACTCTGTAATGTAGTGTAGTAATCTCATGATGAAGCCACCTGAAGTGACCACAAAGAGTCAAATGACCAATAACTGCAGCACAACTTACTCTCCATCGTTCCTTTGTTTTGTGGAGGGGGATCTTCTTATTAACGATCCCTTTGGCATATTCAATGGCAACTTCCTCAAGGTAGTCTATTGTTCTTTCTTCTGGGCTCTTCAGCCCAGGCCCTATGATGCAGAAGAACCATGCCAAGATACATTTCAACAATTATTATATTTAATTGAATTACTCAACACATATTAGGATTTCTACAGGCGGTCTTTTTTTAGCTACCCATTTAAAGCAGCTCAATGTTGTTATATTTTTTTATTTTATTATAAGGGAGTCATGATAGCTCACCTAGGGGATCTACAAGTTGGTTGACAAGCCCCATCTTCTTGGCTTTATCTGCTCGGATATTTCTTCCTGTCAGCATCATGTCAAAGGCGTTGGGTAAACCAACCTACAGGTGATAAATGAAAACACATGTGAACTCTCATGTTATGAATGGAGTTGATATTGTAATCTGGCACTTTCAAAGACAAGGTAATTATATACAAGACACGATGGGCAGGGAGGGAATAAGTTGTTGACAAAAACGTCTTAAACCAATTGAACATTAACCAGATTATCTTGCTTCACAGACTAGCCATTTCATGTCTTGCCCTGACATTGACATCTTTACTAGGATATAACTACGTGTTATAGGACAATTCCACATACTAGAATCTGCATCATCCTGCATACTGTATTGTTTTTGAACTGAAAGTCAAGTAATTCAAACAGGAACTTGGGGAATATAATTCCAGTACTCACCATTTTGGGGAGTCTCTGGGTACCACCAGCTCCGGGCAGAAGACCAAGCATTACTTCGGGAGTACCAAGAACTGTTTTCTTGCTCTTTGTTGCAATTCTGTACTGGCAGGCGATGGCAAACTGAAATGAAAAGGAGCCCATTAGATAACACATTAATATTATTATATTACCCTAGTCAGATATTTCCAGTATAGGTAAACATTATAGTAGGTCGCTAAAGTTTTTGTTTACCTCTAAGCCTCCACCTAAGCAAGAGCCGTTGATGGCAGCAACAATGGGTTTAGGAGATTTTTCAATAAGCTCAAACATCTTTTGCCCGTCCTGAGAAAGTTTAGTGACCTCTTCTTCACTGTTGCAGGCCTGGATCATACTGTAACAGATGTGAAGTATATCAAAAGGATTCCAGACAATCCAAGGCATGGCCACACTGACAATTCATTCAAATAGGAGAAAGGTCTTAATGTTGAGGATGTTGAGTACTTGTATGTGTTGTGTTGTGTAACAACAATATACTGTACAATAAATGACAGAAGTAGGCAGTTTATACAACTACTGTTCCACACACAGACTTTAAACTTTGATAAGCATTAATGCAATTTCTCTTACTTTATATCAGCTCCTGCAATGAAGCATCCCGGCTTTGAAGAGATGAGGACAGCACTTTTAACGGCATCGTTGGCCCACACTTCATTCATTACTTCTCCCATCTCCTTTTGCATTTGGATTGACAGTGTGTTAACCTAGAGGGAGAAATGATAGTTAGGTTCACACTACACCAGCACCATTCAGAAGTGAAAACTGTCAAATTCATTTGTAATGAGCACATACCTTGGAGTTTGGGTCGTTGATCCGTATGACAGCAACATCGTCCTTGACTTCATAGTTCACATGGGTTCGGGCTAAAAATAGAGAAGGGAGATATTGTACAAGGAGAAATAACTGTGTCACTGGACAGAGTAACCTATTTTACCCATTTATTGTATAAATGTGAATTTTTGGATTTACCTAGCATTGCAGGAGCTACGGAGAAGGTGCGACAGGTACCACCTGTAAAAAGGGAAATGTTAGTAAGCAAAACATTATTACAGCTAGTCATCTGCCTATCACTATTAGTATAACGCGCACACTTTATTTCATTTTTGCATACATATTACTTTGTTAGTTATATTTTTGTTTACTTATTTCCCATTCTGTTTACATATTTCTTACCCCCCTCCCCGACCCCAGTATCACATAATATTGCTATGACCTCAGCCGGTCTCAGCCATGCTGTTCTGTGTGGAGACATGACCCTTCACCTACATTCTCCCCCTGCCATTCAAACAGAAAGTGGCAACAGTAGCCGACACAGAGTAGAATCAATGGCCGAAGTCTTCATATCCTTGCCTAAACTGCCACGAGAGGAATGTCTTATCGTCAATAGTCGAAGCAAACAGTCCGATTTAAAAAAACAACAACTTTAGTTTTGAACCAGAGACTTCACTTACTCGATTCCGTAGCAGACAGCTAGCTAGCACAGATAGCAAGGTTATTGGTTTTCTCACTTAAACAAAATGATATGAATGAAAACTCCGATTAACCTTTCACGGAGATATAACGTTGTGTTTGCTGAAAACACAACACGTTCCTGTTGTGTGAGCACTAACGTTACCACACATTTCTGCTTAACATTATTCGGAGCTAATAGCTAGCTAAAGTCTAACAAGCTGATTAGCTACCCATCTAACGTTACGACACATAGCATATCCGTAGTTTTAGTATCATTCTCTGCGCTGGTTTTATATCCTAAATACACTCTGTTTCTACCTGTGAAGAGAGCGTATCTCCTTGATGTGAATCTGGAAAGAACACCAAACGCTCGAACACAAGCCATCTTGGGAGCGGGGGTCAGTCTGCTCAGCCCTGGGATGAAGTGAAGCTAGCGCTAGTTAGCTGCTCGCTGTCAAAGTAAATAGCCACTGAGTCAGCTCGGGAGCTGATTGGTAGTCATTGAAAATACACACATACCATTGGCTGACTCTGTAAAACTCGCATCTTATTGGATGTTCTAGGACTATAAAACGCCTCTGAACCCTGCAAGTTCCAAAGCCTGAAATAAAGCACCTGAACGCAGATGATTATACATTATTTGTTTTAAATTAACTTTGTCATTCAAATTATATTTCAATATTTTTTTATTGAAAAATATGAAAAAGGTAGTCATTGCAAATATTTGTATAAGGCAAACCGGGAATGTAAAAAAAGAAAGAAATGTATTAGACTAAATGAAAGCAATTACAGCATGCTACCGCAAGGCGGAGGCACAAGCCAGTTAGAGACATATTTATACTGTTGCCTAAATAAAATCAAAACAACGTAGAAATAGAAAAAAAGGAAAACCAAGGCTCTCAAATCATTATTTTAAAAGCCTTTATTTGACTGGCTATTTCATTGATTCATTCATTCTGAAAAGACGAAGGGAGAAGCAACCCACGCGTAGTGGCACAGCTAGACAGCCTTCTTTAGATTGTTTAAATACCCTTTAGCTACACATTTTTAGAAAGATATATCATACTATCCTTCAGAATAAGTACTGTGTACACAAACGAATCAATGTTAAACAAACAAAAGCCTATGCATTTACCTCTTAGTGTGTTGAACTGTTTCTTAATAGATTTTTACATAACCTGAAGGAAAAACGTTTATTAAGTGATTTGTGTACATTGCATTTTGTACAAAATTAGACTTCTAAGTAAGTTCTAACTTGAAAGCTGTTTCTCACAACTATTGATATAATTCTGCCCATTTTTGCAATAGCCTACACAGTTTGGATTCAAAGCAATTTCCTTTACACACAAAAGCAATCAATTGCCAATAAAAGCAGACTGACTGTACAACAATTTCAAACATTGAAAGATCATTAGATCACTCTACAAAGTTAGCATTTGCTGGGAGTAAAGAACCAACCTCAAAAAGAACATTTCACGATTCAGATATAATTGTTAGCTGTTTTGCCAAAAAGAGATTTTCCCTCTAATATTCAGTTTGTGCCGCAAAGAGGTTATCCAATATTTCACAAAAACAGAAAAACACTGGAAAGTCTGAAAGTTCCTTCCTATATCGTTTACTGATCACAGCACGAAGGGGACACCCTGTGTACAAATTGGTGAACTACATTACCTCGTTTAAGGAAATGGTTCCTACACATCTACAGGGTGCACTGTGGCTCAAGAAAAAAACCAAATCCTCTTTAACTTGTGATTTAATCACAACCTAATATCTGCTGCCTCAGAAGTTTTTACCTCAACTAACAGGAACTGATCATTTCCCCCATGGCCTATGTTGTGTCTTGCACAATAATTTACTGTGTCATACCACTATCAACCTTTCACATTTAACAAAACAAGATGTTGTAAATTGCTTGTGTGAAAATTTTAAATTACATTTTATTATAGACATGCGTGTCCCCAGGTCAATGGTCCAGCTGTCCCCTCAACTGATTAGTGCTACTGGTACTAACATGTACATGTACAACAACAATAGTGCTAACATGGTGGTGGTAGTAGTACTGATATATGTATATATTAATACAGTATTTTAGTGAAGTACTTAGTAACTCTCCACTACTGTGCTAGTATTACATCTGTTCATCTTATTTTCCAGAATAAATAAAAACCCTCCAAATGAAAAAAAATACTTACAATAATATTCCCGATAGTGAAATATAACTAAATATATGTATTTAAGGATTATACTATAAATCCACGACATTTTGAAAGCAATTATTGTACCTTTTACTCCACTACATTTATTTGATACCTTTAGTAAGTCACTTTGCAGATTTAAATTAATAATACATACAGAATATAAAAATCAACCAATAAATTATGACCTTTACCAGCTGAAACAAGTACACGTTAATTCCTTAATAAGTATAACCCAGTAACGTTGTTATAATAGCCTATATATTATTCTGAAACGGTTGATTTTTAGTACTTTAAGTAGGTTTACATGCTGATGCTATGCCTGTATATGTACTGTATATTTACTTGACTCTTGAGTACTATTTTTTATACTATTGTCTTGCCACTTGTACTTAAGTAAAATGAACTAGTATGTCTACTACACTGACTATTCCCAAATTGGAAATATCCTTTAAATGCGCAATTGATTCCACGTCAAATTTGTTTTTTTTTTTTACATCTGACCTTTGACATGGCGTGTATACAACTGTCTGTGCATGTATAAGGGACAAACAGAATGCAGTGCTAGACTTTTGAGGAAGGCGGGATCATAAATCACTAACAAGAAAAGATCCAATCAGAGGTCAGATTTTCACATAGCAACCCCAATCAGTGAAGAGGGACTGTCTGGTTGCGAAGGTAGTGGTAGTGTGGTGTACTGGAAGAAGCAAGGGTTTCCTTTAGGCTTGCTTGTTGTTACGTTTGGTAGTAACATTCTGTCCATATATATGTTAAGTTTGGCGCGTAATTAAGTGTTAAACAATCTTGCCTAATAATATTTTTTCTGCATGTTAATATTGCAAATTATCTGGCGAGGTGAACGTAACCTTGTCTGAAAAGCATCTTTTAACATAATTGGAAGACGAAATTACGATGCCATCCCCGATGGAGGGGTCTTCCAGAGAAGGTGACCACTTTACCGTGAAACATGAGCTGAAAAATGGTAAGTTAGCTGCAAACTGGTATACACTTTTAAAGCAGTCTATCTTATTTAACATGTATCTTTAGGAGACACGCAACGATACCCGAGGGCTAGCTAGCTTGGAAGAGCCAACTGTCACTTTCAATGGGCATGTAGTGAGCGCTACCGTTAACGTTAGCTACTCATGTCAAAAAACGGCAGAGGAAGGCTAACGTTAGCTGACTGTCCTTATTTCTCGTGCTGCTGTCTCACGCAAACTTACGTTACCTAACCATTTAACTAACGTTAGCTAGCTAACTACTGTAATAACGGTGGTCAAACCAGACAATACCATAGCTTAGCCAGTAGTTAACGTAGCGAGGCTAAATCAGACTATCGACAGAGATTTTTAGCAAGTTTATGCCACTGCCACCGCCTTAACTTAACGTGAATCACTATTTGATATGTGTTGGTTTTCCAGTCATTGCCTGGTCTGTTAGCACTCACAGCTAACTTCTCCTTAGCCAACGAAGCGCAGACACAGCTGCAGTGTTGTCGTCTCAAGAGTGAATAGCTTGGTTTCATTTTGCACATTCACATTAGGGACTGTTTGTTCGTGTAATAGGGGTTGACAGTCTTCGTCCCTTATTAACTTTACACTGTTCAACATCATCCTCAAGATAAAACTGTGACGGTGGTGCTGAATCCTGCTGGCTTGTCTTTTTTGTTGGGACAGTGTTACTGAATGATAGTACAAAGTGAAGTAGTGGTGACATGTACAAATAGCATCTCAAAACTCTCCAAATCAACAAAGAATACAGTTATTGAGTAATGAATTATTATTACAGATTGAGACTTAGGTAACGGAGGTTGTTTTGAGTAGAGTGCATGTCTAGCTACTGATTGAATGTAGAGAGCTGCTAAAAGAAGTTGCACACCTGCTTAAGCTGCAACTGGTTTTTAATGACACAGTGCTGCTGTTCAGGCTACAACTTGACTATGCTGCACACTCAGGTACTGCCCTACCCTAAATATGCAGTCAGTCTCGTTTTTTTTTTTTTTCTCAATGAATACAATTTCACACATTTTTGCCCACTTTAACCCTGCTTTGAACCCCTGCTGTAGCATTTGACCTAGTGGAGACAACATAGCAAAAGTAACGGATATACTGTACATACCTATATTACTAAGCCCTTTCATGTGTCAGTCTTCCCGCTATATATCAAGAAGTTTTGTGGAAAATAGTAAAAATGTGCTACAGGTGACAAAATTGCTATAGTTTAATAATCTTAGCCATAGTTGTGTCAATTCATTGCACAATAAAAAGACAGAGTATCTAATTTTCCAAATGAACGGTGTGTTAAAATCTAGTTTCAGTTAGTGGTTGGGTTTTTAAGTCTTATCACTCAGGAAACCACCCAAAATACACTATTAAGGTAAGCTTTTTATTCTGAGGAACATTGGCATTTCTCTAGACTAAAGTTTCCTCTTGTCTACCACTCAAATCAAACTTGGCCTTGGCAGATGAGTTTGGCAAGGGTGTTATGCAACCGGAATCCCTGACCTCAGATTTGAAGGACAGTGTTGAAATGATACCGTGTGCACGTGAAGTGTGTAATAGTTGCAGCATATCTTCTCGTGCGAATCGGAAGAAAGCAGCGGAAAAGCTTAAATCAGCCGCTTTAATTGCTCAGTAGCCTGTTTTCAGAGTGTCAGACAGAAGGAACGTGTTCACTACAATGGACATGCGTGTCTAAGAGCATGCTATGCTCAGTCAGCTGTACAGGGAGACCAGGATTTACAAAGACACAAGGAGTCACTGACGGTGTGTGCTGAATTCACTGAAGATCCCTGATGAATGATTGTGACCTTTTGCTTGTTAATGTAGCCTGTGTGCTGCGGATGATATGCATGTTTTCTGTCTGCAATATGCACTGTTGCACTTTTTTTTACAATTAAACATTCACCTGTGCAACAAGCCCAGTCTGCTGCTGTTAGCTATGCAATGCATTCATTTAACCATCACCCAGGCGTTACTAATTTGTCCAGGGATTTAAATCGCTGATCCTCCAAATTAAAGTCCACTTCTGCAATATTTTAGCTTTGCAGAGTTTGACTTCATTTGCCTCAAAGCATCATGGCTAAGAGTCTCTTTGTATTAAAATGAAATGCAAGACAACATTATTTATAACATGGGCAAGAGTTACAAAACAAAAAGTATACAGGACTGCACAGTAATGTAAACGGGCCTCTTGTGTTCCGGCTTTTGGCAACATCAAAACAGCTGATTTGTTTGAAATGTATAATGGCTGTATCAACAGTATTCAATATTATTCAACGAGAATGTCTGACAGATTTTTGGCCAGAGGCTGTTCATTTTATTGCCGAAACGTCATCTCTTTCTTTGGTAACTAAGCATCTTTTCACTTTTTTATCATTAGGAGCAGAAAGAGCTATACTGTAGAGAAGGACTTGGATTAAAGGTGGTCTAAAGTAGAGATGTTTGGTTACCAATACCAGTATTGGTATCACCTCAGATACTGCCTAAAACGCTGGTATCGGTATCGGGAAGTACTGGAGTTTATGCACCAATCCAATACCACGTAAAAAAGCCCTAAAGACAATCTATGTTAAAGTAGTTTATTTATGTTCTTTTCTGTTATAACTGACAGTCAAACTAGATAAAAAAAGAAAGCTTTGTGGCGTTCATTGTTTGTGTTTGTTCACGTTTCACAAAGAGTTAAGAGCTACCTGAGCCAGACCGACAACAAAAACAGAAATCATATCAAAGCCATACAGAGATAGTAGTAGACAGCTGTTAAAATATAATAAAATATATGACACACTGGTATCGGATCAGTACTCAGTATCGGACAATGCGCAAGTTCAGGTATCAGAATCGGTATTGGGAAGCAAAAAATGGTATTATATATATGTATGTATTATATAATGGTAATTTTTTTGTTCAGAATACAGAGTACACAATATACTCTCACACATAATCTTCTGAAAGTGAATGACCCTTGGAATTGGGGTGTCACGATTGACAAATTTATCGAAATGAGCTTTTGATTTCAAAATCAGAAGCAGGATTGGCGATATTGCCAGTATTTCTTTCTCTCTTCAAACCTGCCTACTTGTACACAACATCGGACTCAGCGTAATTTACTGACTGGTAGCATGTAGCTGAAGACACAGGGTAACGTTAGCTTGCCAGTAGCTGGCATCTTGACTATCCCAGACACCATTTTCACTGCTGGAGTTGTAGATGGCGGAGAAACAACAGAACTGGAAATTATCCTACTTTCCTGATGTCACCGGTGTGACAACATGTTGCCTTCCTTAAGAGTGAGTTATGTAAACAAACATTGAATGTTAAGCATGTGGGCTTTGCAACTGCATGGTGCCTTCAGGTATATCTCGTTAAACTAAGGGTGCAGTCATGTGCCTCTGAAATCATGACACACCTACCTGGAGTACATCTACTCTACTGATCACATGATGTTGGTTATTTTCTTTTCCTTAGTATTTCATCATTAAAGTAGGGGTGCATGATATATCGACTCAATATCGTTTGCGATATCACGTTGCGCGATATTATATTCAAAGTGTCCAGATAAGTATGCAATATTTTGTTTGTTTTGTGGAGCGCTGCGTCTGTGGCTGTGTGGCTTCGTTGTGTTGGATTTAGAGCCCGCTTGAAACGCTGTAATGATCATCATTTCATTGGCCGGTTACCGTGCCACTTGCACATGTTAGTACACATCAGCGCCCTATGTAGCGTACCACGTGTGTGCATATTTCAACAGAGGGACAGTGTAAGTGAAGAAATAGAGACCACAAAACGGAAAAAAATCACAGAAGCAACAGAAAAGTAGTGTCCTGCTCTCTTTATTTATTTCATACTGTCCAACCAGTAAAACATGTCCTGTTCTGTAGACCTCCTTATTCATTCATTCATTCATTCATTCATTCATTCATTCATTCATTCATTCATTCATTCAGTCATTCATTCATGTTGGACCAGTTCAATATGACATACTGTATGTCAGCTGAAATGAACCTTGTGTTGTAAGAAAACTTGTTTAATTTGTTATGAATCAATTTGATTGCGTTTTCCCATAACCTTTGTAATTTTACCATGTTTAAAAAATAATATATAATCAATATTGCAATATTACATTTTGTCAATATCATGCAACCCTACATTCAAGACAATTTTTTGTTAGATGATTTGAGTTGCTTATCTAATTCTCTTGTAATATATTTCATTTCTGCTCTGACTTCAGCCAACCTGACGGGCCATGTGGAGAGAGTGGGCATTGAAAACTTTGAGCTATTAAAGGTGCTGGGCACAGGAGGTGAGTGAACCTTTAAACTAGTCTCTCCCTGTGTTGAACTGATTGGGATGTTTAGATGGCAGTTTGCATGCCAGTCTGGAATCCGATATTGTGTGTTTTTGGAATGATAAAGCCTTTGCTCTGCTCTAAACTTTCCCCCCTGTCTTTATTTATAATAACCACCAGCTTATGGCAAGGTGTTCCTGGTAAGGAAAGTGAGTGGTCATGATGCAGGAAAGCTGTATGCCATGAAGGTTTTGAAGAAGGCCACGATTGTACAAAAGGCAAAGACTGCCGAACACACGCGGTCAGAGCGTCAAGTGCTGGAGCACATCCGCCAGTCTCCGTTCCTCGTCACACTTCACTATGCCTTCCAGACGGATACCAAGCTGCACCTGATTCTCGGTTAGGATATTGTATTGCAAAATGCCTTCTCTGTTATGTTTATACAAGAAAAACAAAAGGTTAATGATTTTCTTTAACCCAGTGAAAGAAATGCACCAGTTGAATGAATAAGTATAAACAGAAATTAAAAAGAAAAAAAAAGTATTTGTCCCTCCCTGTAGAAAAACAAACCTACTTATATTATTTTGGATAAAACATGACATGCATGATATCTTTTAATTATAGATTATGTAAATGGTGGGGAGCTCTTCACACATTTGGTGCAGAGGGTGCGATTTAAGGAACAAGAAGTCTCCTTGTACAGTGGAGAGATTGTGTTGGCACTAGAACATCTACATAAGGTAACCCTGAGATTCATCACAACCAAGACCTCTGGTCTGTTCAGAAGTTAGCTATTGATGTTTACATGCTTTTACATGCTTTTACCTGCCCCTCTGTCATTTTCTTGTTGCAGCTTGGGATTGTCTATCGGGACCTGAAACTTGAGAATATTCTGCTGGATTCGAGTGGGCATATAGTTCTCACAGACTTTGGTCTCAGTAAAGAATTTGATCAGGTACAGTATGTCTCAGTATGTTTTAAAACCTCTAAATCCTTCAACTGATGACCCCCTCACTCCTGATGAAGGAGATTCACTGAATTCTCAACTGTTAACCTAATGAATGTTGAGTTTATTTTCAGCGTATCTCAAAAAAACATTGTTTGTATCCTTAAGGTATAATAATCATGGTGAATCCATGTCCTTCCTCATAAAACATTGTCAACGTTAATTTGTCTTTTAAGGTTTTAAGGTTTTAATCTTAAACCTTTCTCTCACAATCCTGCCCACTTGCAGGCACAGACAAGGCTAAGATTCTTTGTTTTTTTGTTTTAAGATTTGGAATCTAAAATGTGTCTATTGATTTGTGCATTTGTTAAAACAGGTGGAAAGGGCGTTTTCTGTCTGTGGCACCATTGAATACATGGCTCCAGAAATTGTGGAAGGTGGAGAGTCTGGACATGACAAGGTAAATCATCAAATCAAGCAGCCCAGACTCTCCTCTCTATATTTCTGAATATGTGTACTAGCCATTGAGATTTTTCTTTTAGGCTGTTAAGCCAAAGTCACGGGTGGTTGCTTTCATGCATTCCAGGCGGTGGACTGGTGGAGCCTCGGCGTGTTGATGTACGAGCTTTTGACTGGCGGATCGCCCTTCACCGTTGATGGAGATGAGAACTCGCACACAGACATTGCCAAGTATGGATTCTCCCTGATTATTAGATCACCACAGATTTTAGCCAGCCTTAAGTGATAATCACTCTACAACACAAACCATATCTGTCTCGCACATCACAGGAGGATTTCAAAAAAGGATCCTCCTTTCCCCAAAGATATGGGACCTTTGGCCAAAGACCTCATCCAGCGACTCCTCATCAAAGATCCAAAGAAAAGATTGGGCTCAGGTCCTAATGGAGCAGAGAATGTGAAAAAACACCCGTTTTACCAGGTGGATGGCATTACTTGTCTTGAATATTTCACAATAGTTATAAAAACTAAATGTTAGGGTGGGCTGTTACTCCACATAATGGGGCTGCTTTAAGTGAGCAGCATTAGGGAAAACTGAGTGTTTGTATAAGCTATGACAATAAGTGTGGGGATGAACCATAATGTTTTTATTTTTTCTAAACTAATGTTAGAAAATAAACTGGGAGGACTTGGCAGCTAAGAAGGTGCCTGCCCCGTTCAAGCCGGTGATTCGGGATGAGCTAGATGTCAGCAACTTCGCAGACGAGTTCACAGAGATGGACCCCACCTACTCTCCTGCGGCTCTGCCTCAGAACTGTGACCGCATCTTCCAGGTGGGAGACTGTTAAGGAATCCTAGACTACCTGACTATTTATTATTTTGTGACTCATTGTTTTGTTGTTTACATACAGCAACAGTCATTGTGCTTCTTGCAGGTCATTGCACAGGACAACATTTAGTTTTGCATTTGCTTTGTGCTGATGTTTGTCTGGGCTTTGGTTGCAGGCAGTTTGAAATGTTGACATGGATAAAAAATTGCATTATACATTATCCATTTTTTGTCTGTGACTATATTTGTCATACTCCACAGCAATTGAAGTAATCAAGTGAAGTTTTGAATGTCCTCAAAAGGTTGCTGTAAGTCAACATGAGTCTGTCTGTGTGCACTGGTATTCAAATTGACTAAAGAGTCTTTTATTGAAGTAATTGCTGCCATATGCATCCCTTATTGAAGTAACAGATGTGAATGACTATTTTTGATCTAGCTTTGAACCATAATATGGCCCACAACTCTGTGCCAGCTGATGGCTGTCTGATGTATTGCATGAAATTTCAACTCTGATTGCCTTCTGGATCCTTGAGCTCGGTAGATCAATAGATCCATTAACGGGCTTCTCTCATGGAATAAAAGGTTACACTTTGAGAGCATCACCACGTCTGTCTCGGTTACGCCTTCTGTCTTTGATTGCCAACTTCATCTTGGCTTTTTTCGCTCTCAGCTGCCTTTCACATAGTCTGAAATTTTGTGGTCTTTATAATTTGCAAGCCTAGCAATCTCTGAGATAACGACAGCAATCCCAATTTTAAACCGTGCACTTGCTCCCCCACAGTGCCTCACAGAACAAAATTAAAATTGCATTAAGAGCGCCAAAATGTAATTTCACAGCAGAGCAATCAAATATTCAAGCCCGGCAATTTAGGGCATCTCATTCATTCACCACCCATCCTTCCGTCCATCCATCCATGGCTGTCACTACATACCACACAGCTGTGTGTGTGTGTGTGTGTGTGTGGTGTGTGTGTGTGTGTGTGTGTGTGTGTGTGGTGTGTGTGTGTGTGTGTGTGTGTGTGTGTGTGTGTGTGTGTGTGGTGTGTGTGTGTGTGTGTGTGTGTGTGTGTGTGTGTGTGTGTGTGTGTGTGTGTGTGGTGTGTGTGTGGTGTGTGTGTGTGTGTGTGTGTGTGTGTGTGTGTGTGTGTGTGTGTGTGTGTGTGTGTGTGTGTGTGTGTGTGTGTGTGTGTGTGTGTGTATAAAAGGGAGAGAGAGATTAATGCCAGCTCAGAGCTTTGGGCTCCCCACAGCTGGAATTCAGCAGGCAGCGCTCCACAGTGACAGGTCTAACAATAAGAACAGCTGGACAGCTACTGTCACTCACAAATTAACAGAATTGGGTGTATTGTGGAGCTGACAGGCTTGCTTGATGTACAAAAAATAGAAAGAAATAATAAAGTATGTTCAGGAGGATAGATAGTCCATGCTATTTCTTCGGCTGTAAACTGCAATGGTTTTTCTTTCCCTCTGTCCTTATCATCCAACACTCACTTTAAAATGTAAATACCTAGAGTTTATGTGTTTCTGTTTGCAGGGCTACTCTTTCATGGCCCCCTCCATCCTGTTCAAGAGGAATGTGGTGATGGACGACTCTGTCCAGCTGTGTGGTGGCTCTGAGAGGCCGGGCTCCGCCGCGGTGGCCCGCAGCGCCATGATCAAGGTAAGATGAATGGACTTGGATCCTCTTACATAAACACACTTAAGCTAATGGCTGCTGTCCCATCCTCCATTCCACAAGAACCTTTTGTTTCTTACTGTACTTGTTTTACTCACTTTACCCACAATTCAGTTTTCAGACATGGGCCTGTTTATTTAATAATGTTTGTTCATGAATGCACTTGTGTATCTGTATAACGTAGTGCTTTTTGAGAATGGAGCGGTGCATTGCCTTTTATTGGATCATTGGGTTTTAAGCTTTCTCATCAACACCCTGGGTACCTGCTGCAAACTTAGTTGTTTCCAAGATTTATTGTCAGATTTTTTTTACATTGGTGGTATGGATTGAAAATAATCATTTTAATGCTTTTTAGTCTAGACCAAAAACCTTTCAGCAATGTTTAATTAATCAACAAAGTGCTGGAATATTAGAGTATTTTGGCTTGCAATTATGCTTGGTCATAGCATTCTACCCTTTTTAGTGCTTACACACATTTGAAAGGGAAAGTTTCAGCCGAGCAGTCAGACAATAATATGCTCCAAATGTACTCACAATTGCCTCAGCTCATTGTGCTCTACAGGTTTTTAATCCATTTTCTCGTTATGTCTATCAGTGTTCTTCAGTATCTTAATACAAATCTAGATTTTCTTTTTTGCCTCTTCCGCGTTCTTTTCTTTTTTGCATGCAAATTAATTTTGACAACATTGCATAACAAGAGAGGTTTGCTAGGTTCATACTAAAATGGTTTTCATGGACTGTTGCACTCACTCTGTGTGGTAATAAATGTTTAATGATCACAAAACAACAAGTTTGAATTGTATAATCACATAGAAGCAATGTTTGAAACAAGAAATGGAAAGATGGAAAGGTTAAGACACTTCAGGTTTCAGGCTGTGGTTATTAAAAAAGGTTGTATATTTAATATAAATGCTGTACATAAGACTTCTAGATCAGACTTACATTTCAGAAGACATGAAAAAAGACATGTATTCCTCACCTATACATAAACTTTGTCTTTTTGTGGAGAATAAATGTACTGTACATGTAAAGAAAAGTGCACCAACCACATGATCTGTTTACTGTAAGAACCGTATAAGTAGTGACAGCATGCTCTATAGAAAAGAATAGCAAGCATAGAGCTGTGATCATATTCAAATAAATAGCAAATTAATTTGATTTGTACATTAGCACCAGGAAAGCAGGAGTGTATGAAACCTTTATTTATTGTAATCAACGAACACTAAAGTACTTAGTGTAATGTATTTAAATATAAAAAAATATTCAATACAGTTTACCCCTATTTGTATTGAAGACCTAACAACATTGAGTTACTTCTTTAATTTACTACATTAGTAGACCCTTTTCCCTTTTCTGATGCCTCTCTATAAACATTTATATTTGACCAAACTACTTGTTTGGTCCACTGCCCCCCCCCCCCCCCCCCCCCCCCCCCCCCCGCAGGACTCACCATTCTACATGAGTTATGAGATGGACCTGAAGGACAGTGCTTTAGGGGAGGGTAGCTTTTCCATCTGCAGACGGTGCACACACAAGAAGACCGGACAGAAATACGCAGTCAAGATTGTCAGCAAAAGGTACAAACTCACATCCTGCTTGCTCAGATGTGTTTGTCAACCCAGATGCTTTTGGCTGTGTGATGTTTATAGTTTCCCTGGATAAATCAATCGATCATCCTCCTTCCTTTCCCTGGCAGACTTAGTATGTTATCTTAAACAGATGAATGCAAAATAATGTCATAATTTGCTCTATAATTTTATTTGCCCTATTACTTTGTTAAAGGTTGCGTGACGTGGGTTAACTAAATGTAAATATATATCTGCTTACAAACACTTGTTTTTGCTGGCAACTGCTACAAAACGAGCTTTGAACATGTGTGTTGACTGCAGTCCTACACTGCACTTCTACGCTTCACTGACAGTGTGGCACCAAAAATTATGGCTCTAATAATAATGAGCCTCACTGGGCAATCCGCATGACACAAACATTTGTTTCTTCTTCTAACTGTGAGTTAGTTGGAATTTTTCTGTGTCAGGGTAAAGAAAATCAGTTGAGCTAACTACACTTAATAATAATAATAAAATAACTCTTAAATTACATATGTGAGAATTTGAGAGCCAAACCTTATGAGCTCCATGTACCTTACAATAGGTTAGTTGTGTGAAATAATTAAGCAGAAGAAAATGTCAACCCAACACAACCCACGGTCAAAAGGTTATATTGTACAAATGTCATATAAAAAGTAGAAAGGTAGTGGGTTATATTCTGTCTTCTTTTCTACCCTGCCTTGTCTTCTCTTGATATATTATACTGACTTGATTATTTGCTAAAATGTAATGTAAAGTTACCATATTAATGCATTTTTCAACAAAAATTGCCCAGATTAGACCAAAATGTCAATTGAAAAACTGTTAAAGGATACAAAACTGCCCTCTAAAATGTCACTTCCTCACTCTACTGTGTATGTGTGTGTATTTATGTTGTATTTTGTGACAGTTATATGGGTACCTGCTTGTGTTTGATGTAGGATGGAGGCACGACCAGCGGGGAATAGCGCCCCGAACTTGCGATGGCCACCCCAACTTGTCAAGTTTCATGAAAATTACCCACCGGTAAGGTTTTTCGCGTTTTGGGAAAATTTGAACCATAAATTCGTTTTTTCAGGTTCTGTTGACTGTGGGGACTGAGCCTTTTTAACCTGGACTGGGGCAAGGCAAATTTAAAGGGGGTGCCCGGGGGGCCCCAAGGTTTTCTTTTGCTTTTGATTTTCCTATAACATTTCCCCCCATGCGCACAATATTTCACACCAAATGTATTTTTAAACTGCAGCTGTTAAAGCATCCATTTTTATAGTATAATAAACCAAACCCAGATTTATTGTGTAAAAATTTACCACCTCAAAACAACAAGGGGCAGGGGTTCCCAACTGTAGCTACCTCGTTATTTGAGGGGGTCTTGTGGCTGGACAGGTTCATTAGTCCCGGCCCTAAGCCCAAAGCACCACTTTATCCTGATGAGTCAGTAGGGGTTTTTACGTCCTCAAGGCCTGTGCCGATCAAAGCACGCTGCCCTGGGCTCGCCTCAAACCCAGTCCGCCTTTGTTTCCCCACCCCGCACTAAGAAAACTCTACCCCCGTGCCCAACACATATTCCCATTTTTTTTTGGGCCCTTTCCTTTACTCAATACCATTAGGTTTGATCTCAAATCTGGGTCAAGGTGGGTTTTTTTGTTGTTGCTATATTTTTATGCAAAGAAAATTTTTTCCACAATTTCACCGTAAAAATTCGCTGGGTAAAAAGCATTTGACTTGAAGGGAAATTAAAAATACTTCCAAAACGCACACTTTTCACCCCTTGCTATTCCAGAGCGCAAAGAAAAAAGGTTTTAATGGGTGTAAAAAAGGTTTGGGAAAGGTAAACATATTCGTGCATGTTTTTTCTGTAGCTCCACCGTACCTGTTTTTGGGGCGCTTGGGGGAGGGGAGTACTGGAGAGGTCCCAAAAACAAAATTTCACGAAAAGAGGAAACCCCTCATGGGAAAATGGTCGGCCGTCATCCTGCACGACTGGGTGGTGCATAGGACCAAAACCCGGGGGTAAACATTCACAAAACTGCACTCAAGTTCTTCTGTCTGAGCATGGTTTGTGTCTTTGTAAGATAAGCCCCGGGGGATCAAACGCTTTAAAACAGAATTACGGTTCTGTAGATCTGACGCATTGATTTGACTCTGAAATTTTCCAAACAAGAGTAAATTGTTCCCCAAACAGGGGTTTAAAAGTCCCTGGTCAGACAGTCTTGATGCCCAAATTTTTAAAGCTCTTAAGTGAAACAGTTTGCTGAGCAAAAAAAAATGATTGCCTCCGTGTCCCCCAATTGCTTCGTAAACCGTTTTCAAGACAGAGGAAAACCTGAGATAAAAAAAAGACTTTGGGCTTTGCTCGCCTCAAACCCCCGACATCACTCCTGAGACCCCCGCTTCCCCTGCATCGCACCCCAAAGAACCAGTAGAGGCTACGATATCCTGTGTGTGATCGGGGGTTATTCGGTGAGTGGGGGGGACGACAGAACCATGCTCAGGTTAAAACCAAATTTAAACTGATGGAGAATCATTTATTATTCAACTCCACATTTCCCTGATGGGAAAGAAACTTATATCCACTCAGCAGTATTTTTTTTTTATAGCAATTTGAACAGAAAATTTTAAACATTAAACTAAAAAAAACAAAACAACTTGCGCGGAAAAATGCTCAGTTTTTTAGTTAAAATATGTCTGACAATTTTTATTTAAATGATTAAATTTCATTTTTTTCAAGGAAAATGCCAAACAATTGTGGTTTTACTTTTTAAATTTGAAATTTTTTTACTTAAATTTTAAATTAATGTTATGATTTTTTGACGTGAAACAATTTTAGAGGATTCCTTTGGGATCTGCTAATTTGTGATGGGCCTTATTCTTTACACTGATGTAATGATTACTCAATTAATGGAAGAAATACCTTAATCAATAAAAGACAATATTCATTAGTAGCAGCATTAATCAAAATGATGGTTAATGGTCACTGATGTTGATTTGCTTGACAAACGTTTCTGCAGAAACTGTATGCAGAGAGAATTGTATTCATATTTTAGAATTTATATTATTTAATATTTAATATGATCAAGTTAAACATTACTTAAGATACTTGTACCCCACATCAAAATCAAGCTTTCAGCGTGTGTGTGTGTGTGTGTGTGTGTGTGTGTGTGTGTGTGTGTGTGTGTGTGTGTGTGTGTGTGTGTGTGTGTGTGTGTGTGTGTGTGTGTGTGTGTGTGTGTGTGTGTGTGTGTGTGTGTGTGTGTGTGTATATGTGTATATATATATGTGTATATATGTGTGTATATATATATGTGTGTATATATATGTATGTGTATGTATATAGAGGGTTGGTGTTTGTGTGTATGAACGTGCACATGTGTGTGCATGCATGTTCTGTTTAATCTTATTTGCATGATATTCATCTCTACCTCTTGTTCAGCGCTACAACCGTCAGCATCCTGTGGTGAGCTGACACAGTTTAATGTTCACCACGGAATGGAGAGCAACCAGCCAAGCTCTCAGAGCTGGTTAATGCTGCGCTTAAACGAGACATTGCTTCTCAGTGGCAGAAATGTCAACCTTTTTTTTGTAGAGGAGAGAAATGAAAAGGAGTGGTAGAGAAGGAGAGGGCACATGGGAGAGGGTTTCTAGACCTGACCAGTCATCCATACAGAGTCTGGGCTCTCTTCAAGTGTTGTTTCACACCAATGCCCCCTGGGGGGATATGGGAGTAGTGTGCCTCATGGAGCTTTGATGAAATTGCTACTGACAAGTTGTGTGCACAATGCCCTGGAAGCGAAGTGAGCAGACACAGAGAGGGAGGGAGAACGAAGGGAAGATCAGGACAGATCCTTCACTGCCGAAAGGACTGTTCCCAACTACTGTCATTTTAATGAGAAATCTGTGGGCAGATGTAAGCAGGCCAAGGTGAGAGTATCCTGTACGTTCAGATAAGCACAGACTCTTCTGTTTAGTGCTGGTTCAACCACGGTCAAAAACATGCAGCATAACAATGGAGTAATGTGGACAGTCATGATCAGTCAAGAGTGCTTTTAAAGTTGTTATTTCAACAGCAGATTTGTTCTAACATTAATGCCCAGTCATTTTGTCGGCTCAACACGATTAATATAAAAAAACAAGCATATAGCATTTCCTTTGCCACACAGGACTTCATTGACATTTCAGATATTTAAACCTGGAAACTGCATTCACAGTGTTTTTGACTGCATATTTTGTGGATTTGCTCTGTTTGCAGTACACCATGCTGTCTGGCCAGGTGCCTTTTCAGTGTCAGGAGAAGAGCCTGACTCATACCAGTGCTGAGGAAATTATGAAGAAAATCAAACAGGGGGACTTCTCTTTTGAAGGCGAGGCTTGGAGAAATGTGTCTCAGCAGGCAAGGACCTGATACAAGGTCAGGATGGAACTGGTCGCTTGTTCTTAAATCTAATGATTTGTGTGAACTACTACTGTATGCTAGAAGTTTATTCTCATAAAGTGAAAGCTCGGATGTACTGCCTGTGGATTTCACAACACATCTTTAGTGTATTAGTGACAAAATGCTTTTAAAGATTTTAGAGACTGTTTCCCTATAGTTGGCTTTTAAAGTAAATTTGCTAGAAACCTGTAAGACCACAAGAACGTCCCATGCGCTCTATCTTATGTAAATTATACAACCATACAAAATACAGTTGTGATCTCACACACACAAAGAGTAAGATTAAAAATGGAACTTGTGTGGTTATTCAACTAATCATAATTGAAAATACAGGCCTCTTTTACTCCAATTTTAGATGTGAACTAATGTGAAAGAATCCTTACAGCAAAAACATTACGTAGTTTGGAAGTGATGAAAATATTGGATGTTTTAGAATGGTTTTAGCAGGACTACCCATTTTTTTAATTTAATCACTATTGAATTTTAAACCCACAAAGTAGCTCACAGTGACTCAGCTACCTGAAAGGAAATCCCTTCCTCTTAGTAGCTCACCTCCTTACTTGTGTATTTAGAGCACTAATGGTAAATCTGTGTGTTGTTCCTGCAGAGCTGCTGACCGTGGACCCAAACAAGAGGATTAAGATGTGCGGCCTACGTTACAATGCCTGGCTCCAGGACGACAGCCAGCTGTCCTCAAACCCACTCATGACCCCGGACATTCTTGGCTCCTCTACTGCCTCCGTCCACACTTACGTCAAAGCTACCTTTCACGTAAGAAATGACCAGCAGTGCATGCTAATTTTAGATGTAGGCCAGGACAGGAACTCTGGGCTTCCGGTTATAAAATGTGGGTTGTATTGAACAATTGCTTCCATGCTGCTGCTGCTTCACAAGAACACTTACCAGTTGACCTGAAGATGGAGATTAACATTATTTTAATTGTACTATTAGGTTAATTCTACAAAGTAAAACAAGATCACAATTTACTGTGAAAGTCAGATAAAATGGTTTAATAGAGAAAATATTAGCAGATAAATCAATAATGAAACTAATCTTTAGTTTCAGCCCTATTCTAAACAGGTGTAGATCTGTATTTTATGCATGAAAAATGTATTACATTGGCAAACACACATTTGATAAAGCAATATTGTTGCAACTAGTCCAAAACCTGTTAGATACGCTGAATTGGCATCAGTGCTGATCCTGACTCTATTTAAGTACCTGTAAAAGGATAAGTACTTAATATCAGCAGTTGAGGAACCAGAATCAGCACAGGGAGACCCAACGAGTAGGATTGGTGCAAAAATTATTCAGAGAAAACAACTTACCAATCCCCTTTTTTGTCCCAGGCATTTAACAAATGTAAGCGGGAAGGTTTCCGACTGCAGACAGTGGACAAAGCGCCACTAGCCAAGAGGAGGAAGATGAAAAAGACAAGTACCAGCACAGAGACCCGCAGCAGTTCCGGTGAGAGCACTCATTCCTCGTCCTCCTCCTCCCAATCTCAGGAGAAGACTTTTCCAGAGGGCAACACCAAGCTGCAGACCTCCAACAGCACGCCTCTTGTCACGCCCGTCAACACACCGGCAGCCCTGGGAACAGACTCTGAGCACCAACCAACGCATCCAGCCTTTCACTTCTCAGAAGAACAGTGAGACAGCCAGAAGAAAAAAGGAGATTCAGACAGCTTCATGACCCACAGGACTGCTTAGAACATTGTAGAGACCGCTCTCTTCTTCTTCTCTCTGTCCCCGGCAGCTCTCCGCCTCTGGCTTGATTGCATGGACGTCGGCATATCTCCAAAACCAAGCATGCAGCAGGAGCAGCAACCATCACCTCAATATCTATCAATCAATCAATCATCACTAGCAATAGCCTATCCCTTTTCTTCTCTCTCACTTTCAAAGACAGACCGTGTCAATCAGGGACTGGACCAGGTAGAAGTTGTCACCAGTGTCCAAAATGAAAAGAGCTGCTCTACTGCCCCAGATCCAAACAAACAATGGAGAGACATCTTCAGGCCCTGTTTACGCGTACATGGTTATTTTGGCGAACGGAGACATTTCTTTTGTTTGTGCCCTTCGTTTACATGCAAACGGAGAATTTTCCTCTGAAAATTAGTCTGTCTAAAAAGATTTTTGAAGACTTTGTTGGCACGGTTGCACGTAAACTGAGGCTAACGGAGGTCTAGGCAGCCTAGGAAGTGAGGAAGAGGAGTGAGAGGAAGTGATTCGATATTGTTGTTGTTGCTATTTTGGGGATTCTGATTGGCTAACGTGTGCTTGAGCTTCTCGTTACACTGCCACCTACAGGTTTGGCATGCTCGTGACGGCATTGACGGCACATATACACGGGTACGTGTAAATGAACACTTTTTTTGAAAACTGCCAGCTGTGCTCCATGTTACTTTTGAAAATGGAGAGGTTGAAATGTCTGTTTATGAAAATAGCCGCCCACTAGTAAACGTAGTCTCACTCTCTTCATAAAAATCGCAGCTCTCGCTCTGTCCTCTCCATTTACCTGTCTTGTCCATGCCTCCAGAGGTTTTAAAGGGAAAGTTGTTGTGTTACACCACGGATGCTTTGTAATTTTTTGTCAAAGGGAGAGCAGAAATGCAACGTGCTGCTGCGTAACGTGGGTCCTTTTCTGGGAAGTCTCTGCAAGATGAAGCAGGGTATTTATATGTGAATTTTACAACTGAGATTTATTTATGATAAGCTATATTGTTAACTTATTTATGGTTCAGATGGATCTAAAAAGAAATCGTGAATATAGTGAGTCTTTAGAAAAAAAAGACATTTTGTGTATTTGTGTGTTTATTCCTATCAGCTCTAAAGTCTGTTTCCATGTAGTCAGATGGTTGTTACTTCCTCTTTGTAATCATCATAGACATGCTTCAAGTAGGTTAGAGTCACAGCTATATAGACATTATAAGACTATTATTGGCACGAAGAGATTAACACCATTAACTACTGGTTGATGGATGTCAAATGCATCTAACCAAAGTCCTTTGGACTTTATTTATGGTGGCTGGTGAATTTTGGGATTGAACTGCTGCTGTGTCCAGTTGTCAAAAAAGCAAATATGTAAACATCTTTATAAAAAAACAACCAAATGTTGATGTAGTATGTTCAGCCAAATCTGGAGTTTTTATTGTTCTATGTGGAGTAGAGCTACCCGAGGGGATGTGACTTTACAAGAGCTATATTTAGACTTATTTTGCCTCTAATTTGGGAGTATGACCACTTTAGGACTGAGTGTCGCTGCTGTTCTTAGTCTGATCATTCAAGTCAGTATAAGCCCAGCAGTGGATTTGCCTTGTGTGGTATTGGACTTAATTGCCCCATTATCATTACAACCAATTAGATTGAGCAGAATATCCTTAATGGAAAATTCCAATCAGCTTAGTGTGAGGTGATTGCGTCAGGGAATTTGAGGTTGAGTTTTTTTTGTTTTTTAATCCAAGATGCCAAAGGGCAGCTTCAAGTAGCTTCCTTTTCAGATGAAAGATAATGAAAAGGTTTATGTGCCAAGAAATGCAATTAAATCAGGTTATGGACAGGTTTGAGTCTATGAGTTAAGGGTGGTGAGACATTTGGATATGTGAAGGCAATATAGTTGCCCCTTGTGTCACTGCCCAAAGTCCTAAAACTACTGCAAAACATCAACCCTTTATGAAAAGTCCATGAGGACAGACCTCAAACAAACACTCCTTTTATTATGACCCCATCCCCTGCTCTATTTACCATGTTGTACTGCGTTACTGAAATGGTGATCTTTGCACTGTGTGACAGCTCTCACTTTGAGGTAGATATCTGCATGATGTTATCTGAAACTTTACTTCTTTTTTATTTTTTATTGTAAGTTTGATTATTTGCTTGTTTCAATATCCCTGAAGTTTTTCCCCAATGTTAAAATACTGGTGTTAGCCATGATAGTTTGGCAAGTAAATGGGTATTTGTGTTCCGTACTATATGTGAAGCTGCCTAGAACCAGTTCCTCCTGCTCAATCAGGATAGAAATTCTAAGTTGGATTACAGTGTGCATTTAAATACAATTCCTCATCTTCTTGCGTTTTAATGCACTCTGAATCCGAACCAAAGCTTTAACTTCAAGCTAGCTGCTCTAAGCTGCATGAGACATTTCCTTTCATGCAAATATGCAAACAAATGCTTCAAATATATCACGGTTTATGTTTGTTTTGTCTAACCGGTGAAATATGTTTTGAGTGCTTCTAGCGCAGATCAGTCTGTAACAGCATACAGTCAGTGTGTTTCTTCAGAGATTCTTTATAGGGTCTAAAATATTCATACTCAGCACATTATCACGCTTAAAACTATGCATCTCTTTTCGCTTTATGTTGCTTTTGCCATTTCAAAGAGACCTCGCTAAATGGGTCCAGACATAATGCTTAAAAAGTAGCATGATGTACATTTACTGTACTTTTGCCCTAAGAGCATCAGCCACAATGGAAATGGCAAAGTGGAATGCATTGCCTGTATGAAAAGCTGAAATCCTTGAAGCTGAACACTACAAAGCTCTTGTCTAACTTAGTTTCGCATGAGTTGCCCGTTGCTGCCTCATTAAGCCTCTTTTCTTTTGTTTGGGTGTATTAATAGCTCAAGTGGAGGAAGAGGAAAAGTGTCCTATATTGAGCTCCCCTCTGGGAGCCAGGCTCTATTAGCTGATGTGCGGCAGCGCTGTTTGTTCCAAAGAAAATACCCTACTCCACACACGGCCTCAGTGGGACCCAGCTCACTTTTCTTTGTAGGGAAAATAACGGTGGATCACAGGAAAGGGTTGG
This sequence comes from Etheostoma spectabile, assembly GCF_008692095.1. Classification (NCBI taxonomy): domain Eukaryota; kingdom Metazoa; phylum Chordata; class Actinopteri; order Perciformes; family Percidae; genus Etheostoma; species Etheostoma spectabile. The sequence continues at coordinate 2,287,999 of NC_045752.1, forward strand.
TTTAGTACCAACGTCTCTCGAGGCACATTTTAAAAACTAGGTCCCCCCCCCTTGATGAACAACTTGTTCAGTGTGCCACTATGAGGATGAGACGAGGGATGGAGGCCATTTCTAATTAGAAATATTTCTGCGTACACAGTGTTTCCTCGGTTAGTTTTCTGATAAGAACCTTTTTACCTTATTGCAACATTAATAAGTAGACTGGTAGTTTGAAGTGTTTTGTAAAAACAAGTGACTGTTACTGTGCGTTTTGGCGTCAAAGGATTGGGCTTTGGATATTCCTGTGTGCTTCTGTCAGTGGAGTTGTGTATGTGCTAAGAGACAGATGTAGGTGCCAAAGCTGAAAGTGTCATTTTGTACTGAAAGCACAGCTTCTCAGTTTGGTGCGTACGTGCATGAATTGTCTGTGGAATTGATATTTTTTAGACAGACGCTGTCACTGGTTTGATTCTTTTATCGGTCAGCTTTTATTATGGGATCATATGGAGCTGTCTGCGGTGCTGAATTGACCAAACTTCTGGTAATGCTGCAAAAACAAGTGGCTTTCCACAAGGACTCGTAACAATGTGATCCTTCAAGCAGTGATTCCCAACCAGGAGCACTTACCAGGGGATACCTGGATAATTTTAAGAACTAGGAATTATTGCTAAGGACGCACCACTAGGATTAATCTTATAGGGGAACCCCATGGATTGCACATATCAAAGTCTGTTTACAGGATAGGGAGTACTACGGCATATGGGATTATAAAGTGGTATTAAGCCTTTTATGGCTCCAGTATGGCGTTAGAAAGAAGTGAGCTTACCAGACCAGAAATGATAAGCAATTAGAACAAACTTAATTATTATTTTGTCACATACAACCATACAGTGAAATTCAATTTCTGCGTTTAACCCATCCTAAGCGTTAGGAGCAGTGGACAGTCAACGTCCAGGAAGCAACTTAGGGTTCAGCGTCTTCTTGTTTAAGGACACTTTGGCATGTAGCCGGTGGAGCCAGGGATCACACCGTTAATCTTGTGGTTACGGGCCAACCCACTCCACCTCTGAGCCACAGCCAGTGTTCCTATATATGCTTTCTTATGAACATGTTTCATTGAGACTACCTTCTCCCAGAGAAATGGTTTTGTGTTTTTGTTGGTTTTTATAATTTGAGTGAAACTGACACTTTAAAGGTCCCATGGCATAAAGATTTCACTTTATGAGTTTTTTATAATTAATATGAGTTCCCCCAGCCTGCCTATGGTCCCCCCAGTGAACTGTAGGTCCTAACAGAATGGCACAATAATAAAAAAAAACATGGCAACAAAGAATAAAAATGAACCGACCACTGTTCAAAAGTGTACATACCCGTAGTTCTTCATACTGTGTATTGCCACCTTTAGCATCAATGACAGCGTGCAGTCTTTTGTAGTAGTCTATTCTTGCAGGTGGTATAGCTGCCCATTCATCTTGGCAAAATGCCTCCAGTTCATGCGAAGTCTTTGGTCGTCTTGCATAAACCGCACGTTTGATATCTCCCCAGAGTTGCTCGATGACATTAAAGTCAGGAGACTGGGATGGCCGCTCCAGAACCTTCACCTTTTACTGCTGTAACCACTGGAGGGTCAACTTGGCCTTGTGCTTGGGGTCACTGTTGTGCTGAACAGTCCAAGAGTGTCCCATGCGCTGCTTCCGTGCAGAAGAATGCAAATTGTCTGCCAGTATTTTCTGATACCATGCTGCATTCATCTTGCCATCAATCTTCACAAGACTCCCTATGCCTTTAGAGCTCGCACACCCCCAAAACATCAGTGAGCCACCACCATGCTTCACGGTGGGGATGGTATTCTGTTCATTATAGGCCTTGTTGACCCCTCTCCAAACAAATCGCTTATGGTACCATAACGCTCTATTTTGGTCTTGTCACTCCAAATTACAGTATGCCAGAAGCTGTGAGGCGCATCAAAGGGTTTTGGGGCATATTGTAACCGGGCTTTTTTGTGGCATTGACACAGTAAAGGCTTCTTTCTGGCAACTCGACCATGCAGCTAATTTTTGTGCAAGTACCGTTGTATTGTGCTCCTTGCATGGACCACACCATCTTTTTCCATAGTGGCCTGTATTTCCCCTAACGTTACCTGTGGGTTCTTCTTTGCATCCCAAACAATTCTTCTTGCAGTTTTGGCTGAAATCTTTCTCGGTCTACCTGATCTTGGATTGGTATTGAGAGATCCAGAAATGTTCCACTTCTTAATAAGTGGTAGAACAGTACTGACTGGCATTTGCAAGGCTTTGGATATCTTTTTATTTCTTTTTCCATCTTTGTAAAGTTCCAATACCTTGTTTTGCAGGTCTTTTGACAGTTCTTTTCTGCTCCCCATGGCTTAATATCTAGCTTGCTTAGTGCATCAACGTGAGAGCTCACAAACTCATGGACTATTTATACACACACACACTAATTGCAATTTACAAAGCGACAGATGTACGAAATAACCATTAATTGCCATTTTCACCCGTGTGTGTCACTTTGTGTGCCTGTAACAAGGCCAAACATTCAAGGGTATGTAAACTTTTGATCAGGCCATTTGGGTTATTTCTGTTATAAATATTGTTTACAAAGCAGCCAAACAACTATGTAAAAAGAAATGTCTTCATATGATCACTATGATTGAATCAAAGACAGTCATTTTGCATGATGAGTCATATTTCATATATTTCAATATTTATGCCAGAGTATGCAAACTTATGAGCACACCTGTATATATGTACTCTCTACTGTATATAAGTTACAGTACAGCCCAAACGTTTGGAAACAACTTCTCATTCAATGCGTTTCCTTTATTTTCATGACTATTTACATTGTAGATTCTCACTGAAGGCATCAAAACTATGAATGAACACATATAGAATTATGTACTTCACAAAAAAAGTGTGAAATAACTGAAAACATGTCTTATATTCTAGTTTCTTCAAAGTAGCCACCCTTTGCTCTGATTACTGCTTTGCACACTCTTGGCATTCTCTTGATCCACCTTTAAATGGAAAACCGTCTTAAAGGAGTTCCCAGAGGTTCTTAGCACCTGTTGGCCCTTTTGCCTTCACTCTGCGGTCCAGCTCTCCCCAAACCATCTCGATTGGGTTCAGGTCTGGTAAATGTGGAAGCCCTGGACATCTGGCGCAGCACTCCATCACTCTCCTTCTTGGTCAAATAGCCCTTACACAGCCTGGAGGTGTGTTTGGGCTCATTGTCCTGTTGAAAATTAAATGATGGTCCAACTAAACACAAACCGGATGGGATGGCATGTCGCTGCAGGTTGCTGTGGTAGCCATGCTGGTTCAGTATGCCTTCAATTTTTAATTAAACCCCCACACCATCACACCTCCTCCTCCATGCATCACAGTGGGAACCAGGCATGTAGAATCCATTTGTTTCTGCGTTGCACAAAGACATAGCGGTTTGAACCAAAGATCTCAAATTTGGACTCATCAGACCAAAGCACAGATTTCCACAGGTCTAATGTCCATTCCTTGTGTTTTTTGGCCCAAACAAATCGGTTCTGCTTGTTGCCTCTCCCTAGCAGTGGTTTCCTAGCTGCTATTTGACCATGAAGGCCTGATTGGCGCAGTCTCCTCTTAACAGTTGTTCTAGAGATGTGTCTGCTGCTAGAACTCTTTGTGCATCTGGTCTCTAACCTGAGCTGCTGTTAACTTGCGATTTCCTAGGCTGGTGACTCAGTTGAACTTATCCTCAGCAGCAGAGGTGACTCTTGGTCCTCCTTTCCTGGGGCGGTCCTCATGTGAGCCAGTTTCGTTGTAGCGCTTGATGGTTTTTGCTACTGCACTTGGGGACACATTCAAAGTTTTCGCAATTTTCCGGACTGACTGATCGTCATTTCTTAAAGTAATGATGGCCACTCGTTTCTCTTTACTTAGCTGATTGGTTCTTGCCGTAATATGAATTCAAACAGTTGTCCAACAGGGCTGTCGGCTGTGTATCAACCTGACTTCTGCACAACACAACTGATGTGTGTGTTTGTGTATATATATCTTGCTATCTCCTGCTTTAAAGGGTCCGTTTTCACTCACATAACTTATCGCTCAAATTATAAAAACAAACAAAAACACTGTTTACAATTTCTCTGGGAGAAGGTAGTTTCAATGAAACATGTTCACAGTGTGTTGTGTGGATAATCCAAATTAACCGGGACATTGTTTCTGAAAAAGAGAAAAGCAGTTTTTAAATGTAATTTTTCAATGCTGGGAGCATCACAACGTGATATCTCACAACCTAGCTACAGGTATCTAGATACCACTTGTAAGAAAATACTGTATGTTTTATATTTGGACTTTGGGTGAACAGACCCTTTGATGATCCATTTTTGGGGAAATCATTTGTCTCTTTCCCCTTCCAGAGAGGTCAAAGCACATAGTCAGCTGCAGACTGGCACTGTTGTCTTGCTCAAAGACACTTCAGCTGCAACCCTGGGATCTCAACACGGTTTTGAATTCATTAGGTTTACTCAGCCCAGTGTTGCTGTATTGTTGACAGAGATTAATGCTACATGAAGAGGTTTTAGTGTTTTTTTTTTTAATAAAGAAAACATTTTGCATTTGCAAGTTTTAGGAGATGTGATTCACTACTCATGTCAACTTGCAACTTCATCATCATCATCATCATCCTATTTGTCACCATCATACATGTGCTACTGCTTGATTCCTGACAATATTTCTCAATTTTCATGGATTCTTGTGAAATCCTTGTCATATCGTTACTGAAGCATGACAAAAAGTACTGTAGCAGTTATTCCCTTTGAGATTGGTTAATATTAAACAGTTTCCAAACACGCTATTAAGCTTTAAAGGCAACTTTGCACTAGTATGTTATTTTTAGCGATTAATTTTTTTTATGTTAAAAGAAGAAAATATCCTCTTTGATTTTGTGCAGGTTCAGATGTTCAACTTCTACATAGGTGTGTTGCTGGCTTTTGGCCAACATTTCTGAGACAATACTATAAACCTCAACACCTAATAGTATGTTTACTGCATACCTTCTTTTTTAGGCACACTATTGATACGAGGAAAGGAAAATCTTTATTCGCTTTAATAAATGCTTTACTTGGTGGCTAAATACATCTGTACATTAAATAACTTGAGACTTTAAAAAGAACTTTAGCTTTATGGTATTTTCAAGCGTATTACTGAAGACATTTTGTAATGCCAGGGTTTGTGTGTACTAGTTGTCGGAAGAACAATACTTGTACAATCTCCTGTTCATTTATTGAGCTTAAATTAGGTACAAATCGTTTTTATATTTAAAAAAATGGAAATCCTATTTAAAAGGCATGTGAGGAGACATGGGAACTGTATTTCAGCGGCCAGCCTCTAGATGGCAGTGTTTAATAAGTGCCACTCAGAGAACAGTTTCCTATGCAGCATGAACTCCATTTAGCCTTTTCGATGTATTCATAGACTAGTCAAATATAACATTGTGTTAAATATGCTTCAAAACTAAAGTATAATTTTTCACGTTGTCTAGCAGGACTAGAGATTTATGTCTATGTAACAGGATGATTTAAATGCATATTTATAACCAAATCAAGATTTGTGTGTTCCAAAGTGAACTGTAAGTACTGTAAATGTCTAGTTCTGTTATTTGTGTGCTCTTTTTAAAAAGGTTATATGCAGTGGACCTGACAAAATGTTTCCGGTCTCTTTTAAATGTGATTTTTAGATGCACCCAGGGTCCAAAATTTCCTCTTTTTTTGTCCAGCAGCCAAATGGATAGTGAATGTTGAAATTCGACCATCCACTCAGTAGATTACCACTGTTTCTTTGGCTGGTGAGTGAAGCAAATCCACCAGCCACCTGCAGATTTTACCAGCGTTTGGCTGGGAAATGGTGCTAATTCTGAACCCTGGATGCACTCATATTAGATGTTGTATGACTACTGTGAGATTTCAAAAGAAGATTTGAATGAACTGTGGTGATATGGATGATAAGGGACTTGTTTAAAGCGTAACTTTTTTGTGACTAAACAGTCAAACTTTTATCTAAAAGCTGAATTAGGGTGGAAGCACCACTTTTAACCACATTTATTGTATTCTCATTTTCGGTCAAGGGGCACTACTATGATAGCATCAAAATAGCTATTTTTAAAACACTAAGAAGGCTCAACACAACATGAAACTTTTCTCCAAGTATCACCAGGGGCTCTACACACAAACTCCAGCGTTGAGAACATTGTTTGTGTTCACAGAGTTTACTAAAAAAGTTTTGAGCAACTCACTGTAGCTGTTGGTTTTTCCAGTCACCGTCTATCGAGCCAGTGAAAAATAGTTGAGGGAGGAGAGTAAAGATGGAAAGCTCCTAAAGCTTAGTTCCATATAAATGCACGAATAATTTGTTGTTTTGTCGTTAGTCAAACACAACATTGACCTTGTAGTTGAAAATGAAGCATCATATAAGAATGTCATTTCCTCCTATGGAGTCCGTTTATTTGCATTCAGAGCATCACCTCTTTTTGACTGGCAAGATTTCGGATTGCGTGCACAGTGAGTTGTTAAAAACTTCTTCATTTACTAAACTCTGTATACACAATCAATGTTCTCAATGCTGGAGTTCATGTGTAGAGTGTCACCTGGGGCTCATGTTGTGTTGAGCTTCTTAGTGTTTAAAAATAGCTATTTTGAGGCTAGCATTAAAGTGCCCCTAGCACACCCATTCAAAAGGCCATTTGACTGAAAACGAGAATGTGGTGAATCTTAAAAGGGGCACTTCTGTCCCAATTATGCTTTTAAATGGAAGTTTGACTCGGGTGCATTCACAAAAAGACCCTAGGTTGCATTTTGGCGAGAGTTACGCTTTAACATGTGTAAAGTAATGATACTTGAGAATTGTTTGTGAATGCAGAGTTTGCCTGTTTGGTGTTATCTGTTTAGTGTCAAATCTGTGAAGAAACGTTTATTTTAGAAGTTAAGGGCTTTATGTTCTTTGAATCCTTAAAAGAAAATATGGAACTGTTTGTCACATGTTGCAATAAAAAAATCAAATATTACACGTCTTCTCCACTAGGGCTTACTTTTATCATCAATTATTAATTGATCAGTTGCTTGATCTATAAAATATCAGAAAATTGTGGAATCACATTTTCTCAAAGCCAAAACAGACGTATTCACATTGCTTGTTTTGTCTGCCATAACCCAACGATATTCATTTTATTAAAAAAGAAAATGAGCAAATATTCACATTTGAGAAGCTAAAACCAGTGAATCTTTGGGGTTTTTGCTGAAAATAAATGTTACAAAAAGATTAAATGATTAATAAAGTAGTTGCTGATTACTTTCCTGTCAATCTACTCATCAATGAAAAGACTAATTGCAGCTCTTTTCACCACAAAGAATGAAGCTACTCATTGTCTTTGCTGTTGTGTACTACCATGTACTGACAGGAGAGGAGGCTCTCTAGCTCTCAATCAGCTGGACTGCTCCTCCTCCAAAAGTAAGAAGTTACATATCAATAAGTGAACATTGAGTTTTTGCTGTACACACACAAGAGGGAAACTCCACTAGAGTTACCAAAATCATTCTAGTCCCAAACCAAATGTCAATATGGACGTTGAGCCGGAGAAACTCATTACACAGTGTGTCCTCTGTGTGTGTGTTTGCGTGTGTGTTTGTGCATATACATGATATGTATTCTCTTTGAAACCTCTCTGCACTAAAATACTATCCATTACTAAACATGTGTTGTATACTGTGGGCAAGTATTCAGATGGAAGGTCTGCACTCTAAAATTCATCATTGAGATGTTTTGAGGGAGATGATCAGCTAATACACCCAAAAAGACCGACATTTCAAAACCCTTTACCACAGACTCGAAAGGAAGCTTGAAACTATAAGATGTGGTCAGTTGATTTGATTTTCTTTTTGTGTGCCTATAATTAGACTCAATTTCTTACTTGGTACACTGTGAGTGATTTCTGATGCTGTTGTGTAGAGAAGACAACGATATTTCAAGCAATAATAGTAGACCGACAAGACAATGTGAACCTTTGTTTGTTGTGTTATGAAGCATAATTCTGCATAATTCTGCCTATATATTAATGCAAAACCCTTTTTTGTACACCTTCAAAGCATTCTCTAAACAACCTAAGCAATTTTCCTTTATTCAGGTCAACATGTAGCCTATTGTTGTCAACTAGCCTTTAAGTGTCTCCTCGTCCGTCAGTAAAATTCCTGTTTGTTGATTTTATTATAGCCTGCTATTTGGTGCTGGAAGTGGCCAACATGTCATTATGGCACTCAAAAAGTGTAGCATATAGGAGAAACCTTGGAAATAAGAGGAACTCCTCTACCAAAACATGTTCATATTGTTGTAAGAGCCCAAAAAAAAAACTGATGACTTCAGTCAAATCAACATATAGCCTACTCACCATAGACTGATCTATAGGGATGGAAGTAACGGATCTACATCTACTCTTAGAAGCATCATATTAAGTGGCCTTTTGTGTTCTTTGCAGTATTCCTTTTTTTAAATCAATTGTTTTACTCATACTTAAGTATTTTATGTGATTATTTATTATTAATAGATGACATGTTGTACTGGGACAGAGAGACTGAGTTGACTGGTTATACTGGGACAGAGAGACACAGTGGACTGGTTATACTGGGACAGAGAGACTGAGTGGACTGGTCATACTGGGACAGAGAGGTTGAGTGGACTGGTTATACTGGGACAGAGAGACTGAGTGGACTGGTCATACTGGGACAGAGGGCTGATGGACTGGTTATACTGGACAGAGAGCTGAGTGGACTGGTTCTACTGGGACAGAGAGACTGAGTGGACTGGTTATACTGGACAGAGGGCTGAGTGGACTGGTTATACTGGGACAGAGAGGCTGAGTGGACTGGTCATACTGGGACAGAGAGACTGAGTGGACTGGTCATACTGGGACAGAGAGACTGAGTGGACTGGTCATACTGGGACAGAGAGGCTGAGTGGACTGGTTCTACTGGGACAGAGAGACTGAGTGGACTGGTTATACTGGGACAGAGAGGCTGAGTGGACTGGTTATACTGGGACAGAGAGGCTGAGTGGACTGGTTATACTGGGACAGAGAGACTGAGTGGACTGGTTATACTGGGACAGAGAGACTGAGTGGACTGGTTATACTGGGACAGAGAGACTGAGTGGACTGGTTATATTTGGCATGGAGAATGAAACTGAGAAGAAGGTGAATCCAGCAGGTGGAGGAGGACTGCACGCTCAGACAGGTGAGTACCTACACACACATTGATGGTGTAACTCAAACTGTGCAGCTCTCTTTTTGCTTTAATGTGTGTGATTGTTGCTGCAGCTGCTGTGGGAGTATATTATCTATATTTTCATCTCTGTGTTGTCTGCCATGGTGATATTTTATTGTGCTGTTAAGTGTCATGTTAGTTAATTAATGCGTTGTTTTGTTTATTGCTGATGATCGAGAGAATGTCCATCTATAGAAATGGAAGTTATTGTTGGTTTGGACATTCAGGTTCTGTGGTCTTTCACTGTACGTTGACATGTTACAACACTTTCTTTTGCAGCTTAAACACGTTTTTAATTCAGTAGTGCTATCATGTAACATTATCATCATATTTATTGATTTGAGTTTATTTTTACACAAATCATTTGACATATTTTAGAACTCTTCCCTTCCCTGGGTTGAAGTCATGGTTCGCTGCAGTTCTTCCACACCAAAGTTTGAAAGAGGAAAAAGAGCCTCCCCCAAACTGTTACCACACACTTGGGAGCCCACTATTGTCTAAAATAACATTATATACTGTAAAAACTACCTTATGTAACTTTTGACAGAGAAAAATAACACCTTACTTTTACTAGTAAAAATTGAAGTTTTTTAATTTGGGGCTAGTACCTAGGCAGGCAGTTTTGCTTTCTGCAAGACATTGATTGCTGGACAGACAGGACAGCATTCAACACAGCATATTACTAAAACAGTCATTTAAATGAAATGTACTAAGTTAAACGAAGTGCCATGAATGTAGATACACTAAAAACAATAATATAGGCTATAAGGGGGGAGGCTGTGGCTCAGTGGTAGAGCGGTTGCCTGCCAATCGGAAGGTTGGTGGTTCGATCCCCGCCCCTGCAGCAGGCAGCCCCGGCCACAGTGTATGAATGTGTGTGAATGGTGGATGGTTCCTGAATGATGTAAAAGCGCTTTGAGTAGTTGTTAAGACTGGAAAAGCGCTATATAAATACAGCACATTTACATTTACTGAAGTGCAAAAAAGACCATAATCCTAAAACAAGTTAACAAGATAGATAGAACAAGATAAATACGTAATAGGAGGAGTTTGAGCTCTGGGCTGGAATTTGATGTTTGTGTCTGCTGGTCTAGTTTAGCCATAGGCTACTTGACGGGACTCACTCTTGACACCCCTCTAGTCCTGTGCAGATGTTTTAAACCAGGTCTCATCGGGGATTTTGGCTCGTTGGTTAAAATTAGTGCTGGGGCTAAGTTTATGGTAGGCCAGCAGGAAGTGAGTGTAAGCCAATGTAATGTCCTCTCAAGTATGACAAAACCAATGCGTGTGTGTGTGTGTTTATCTGCTCGCTTGTGTTTCAGAGGGGGGGGTTTAGGACTGTAGAGGGGTGAAGTGCCTCCGATCCTTGGGAGTGGAACGCATTTCCTTTTGTTGCCCTCCAATTTTTGACTAGTCTGCCCTAGCACATGAGCATGATGGGGCTGTTTCTATTATCCAGCTTCCCAGCGTCCACCCCCCCCATCCATCCTACCCTGTTCGGCCTGTTCCCAAAGCGATTGGCATTCCTGGGGGCCACCAGTGAAGCAGCTTTAGAGGGAAGGCCTGCTGGCTCCTGGGTGGCCTCTTGTGCACGGGCTCCAAGGGGAGGAGACAATGTCTTATTAATTGACTGGGCGTCTTGGGCAGAGTGCAGGAATTTGCAGAAGGGGGAGATGGAAAACTGGGGATGAGGAATGAGCTGGGAGGGATGGAGGGGCGGGACGACCCGGGGAAGAGTCTCTGTCCCCCATTGGAGATTTATGGAGCCCTGTCGAAGATTTATTTCCGTTTGATTTACACTGCTGCTAAGGAAGGCGTGAGTTGTGGAGATGAAGCTGTTCTGCTGTAAAGATTTGAAACTTTGTCTTTTTTATGACTTTTAAGTCATTCTTCTTATTAACAGGTTAACGTTAGTCTGTAACTGAAGAAACTGTTTCCAAAAATGACTGCGGCCATTGTCATTTCAGAACGGTCACTGGGCCAGATATTTCTTGATTTCTATCTACATCAGTATTTTTAACGGCATTACTTCTATTAATGCGGGGAAAAGTTTGTTTTGGGCTGTATTTCCATGAACTTTCAAGCTTAACTAACCAGTTTCAAAGTAGTTTCATAAATCCGAGCACAGCAGAAATGTCTCATGTCATCATTAAACCATAAAAAAACAAAAAGGCTGGTGATTTTTGACACACATTCTGCAGGATATGATGGCGAACATCATGGTGGGCAGCCACCCGGCCCTCTAAGCAGACTTGGTTTTGTGCAAGTTTGATGGAGTGGGACAGGACAGGGAGGGGTTGAGGGGGTGGGACGGGTGTACCCTCTCCCCATGTGGTCCCCCCCCCCCAGGTGTCCTCACACTAATCCTGTTACATGTGTCCCCCATTAGCACTAATGGAGCGGCCATTGTCCCCCCGTTGTGTGCTGTTGTACCCTCGGCCCAGTCACCTTGAGTCAGTAAACTCAGCCCTGTCATGTTTGGACTGCTTCCCACACACAGGGGTCTCCATGACGACGATGGACACCACCCTACACACACCAACACACCTCGTCCCACCCACTGACACAACGCGGTCAGGCTGCTGCACTGCCAGATAAAGTGGTGGAGGACTGTCATAATATCAAAATTACAATCACTCACATTAGGGTGTCACTTGAATCAGACTGGCGTTAGTTTTAAAATGAATCTTTCTAGCTTTCTCTTAGCTTTAAGCTTTTTTTATTTTCTGGGGTAAACACTTAATTCTGCATGTCTCTTTCATTGTCCTATCTTCCATGTTTTCTTCCCGTTAAACACTTGTTTTGTTAAGTTTCTTGCTAATCATTAAAAAGGCACCTGCAGTGAGCAAACACGAAATGACTACAGTTCAGAGGTAACCTTTAAATTCATTAGCATCCAAATCACTTTAAATAAACTGCATTGCCAACAATTGTCATTGGAAGACTAGTTATTATTTTTTGATTAAATTATTTTTATGGTTTATGTAGTTTAAGAACAAGGAACATTTTTACCCAATTCTTAAAATAATCAGAGAAATTTAGAATAAATATATAATATAAACCAAGTTGGAGATTTTGTGGATAGCGTAATGTAGACTTGATGGGGTTTCAGATTTATATTAAGTGTAATCTTGTACTAATAAGTTATATCAAAAGTTGCTTGGCTGCAGAGGCTGCAAAAGAAGCAGGGCAGGAGAGCGTGTACTGGGGCCTCGTGTTGGCCGTGTTTTCAGGTGACCCGGCCCCCACGCTGCATCCATCACACAGAGACTGATTGAGCTGACCTGCAGGCCGGCCCTGCCGACCCCCGGGCTTCCTGTTCTTTGTCAGCCTCTCACAATACCGCTGGTATCACACAGACTGGGGAGGTCTGAGAACCGACCAAGGGAGTCCACCCAGGCCGTGGCAGGGGGGCGAGATGGAGGGGAGCAGGGGTAGAGAGGGTCTGCGGGGAGGGAGCTGAGGACCCCCTTTTCAATTTCACTGGCTCTTTCCAAATAAGAGAAAAGGCAGAGAGTGGTGTCCTCTGTCACCCTGCCACACAGGGACCTTTAAAAAGCAGCCTCAGTGGTTTCTCAAGTGAGGTGTCTTCTCAAGAGACAAAAAAAGAGGAAAAGAATGAGCGGGCCAAGAATTTAATTGTGGTCCTATGCGAGGGACTGGCAGTGGGAGGATGGCCACTCTAGCATTTGTAAAGGAGCCGAGCTAGTTTACTTGTCCTGCTCTATGCATCTCTTTGGCCCCGTGAAATCTGAGGTGGGCTCATGCATCACGGATCTTTCTCAGGTAACTCTAGATAGAGGTAGATCCGCAAAATGTACCTAAAGAATCAATTAAAGTACAACTGATAACTGGTCAAGGTATAGCTAGTTTAAAGCAACACTAGAGAAGTTTTCCCATTTTGGTCCTCCTACAGGTTGGAAGTGGAACTGTCCCGTTATGTCTCGTTGGAACTACAAATCTGCCACCCGATCTGGCAATCTTGCATAGTGCTGTTATAGCCGGTAGAGAGCTGCACGGCAAGTGACGTTCACCCTGTTACGAGTTGATGAACCACTGAATTGATTTTGGAAACATTATTTTAAGTTACAAAAAGTTCTCTAGTGTTGCTTTAACTACTTTATAGGTAATCCAGGGGTTCCCAACCTAGGGGTCAGGGCCCTGCCAAAGGGCTAAAAATCTAAGTTGGGTGAAAAAAAAATTAATACGGAGTAGGAAAAAAATAAAAGCAAATATTAGAGACAAATCTGTTCTAATCTTAGCTTTTTTTGTATTATATTGGGTAATTTTTCCTCTTTGGGCCTTGAACAATTACAATAGTTAAAGTCTCTCTCCTCTCAGAAATGTGTTACACTCAGAATATGACACCTGAAGACTGTTTTCGGATTCAACTGCTAAATGGGGAAAAGTCTTTTGTGCTTACCTCAAATGTTGGGTTGAGGTGTGTACCTATACTTTGTTTTTCTGACTGCATAATTAGTTTTGAGGCCTTTCATTGTCCAATACGCAACTCAGTAAGTTGCTGAGTAGAACTCACTCAAAAGCGATGTAAAAACATGAAACCTCCAGTGCACACTAGCTGAGAATGGACTTGCATGTGAAAAGATCCTCTGTTGCTTCATCATTTTAAGAATGAAAGCTTTAGTGAGTAACTTTTTTAAATTAACAAACTTCTGTTACTTTCAAGCTATTGCTAGATGAGTTGGTACAAAGCTAATGAAGACTATCTGTTTTTTCAATCCTCCGTGTCCTCCTTGGCTACTAGCAACTGCGTGGAGGAAGGTTGGGGTTGGTGCGCAATCACGGAAGGCTTGTATCATGTGAACATGTGTTGTTGTCATTACTTAGATTTCCCCATGGGGGAGGGGGAAGCCAGAAACTACGCACTATAGCTTCATGGTAATTGACCTTTTTTTATGGAAAAAAAACATTTCATACCCATGTTATTATTCAAAGTAGAGTATTTTAAACCTCTTTAAATACAAGTGAAGGGGATGACTGAGAGTGGAAACTCATAGACATCTGAAATGTGACAAAGTACAACAAGACATGGCGGTGGTCACAAGCAGTTTAGAACCCCTGGTTCATTTTTAAATTTCGATCGGCAAAGCAACAAGCGACTATAACAAATAGATACTGCATAGTGGCATAACAAGTACATTATTTCTCTCTGAAATGTAGTGGAGTGGAAATATAAATTAACATAAGATGGAAATACTCAAGTAAAGTACAAGTATTTGAGGAAATGCTCTTGCTGTACTGCAGTAACATTCCACCACTGCTCCTTAAGAGCACAACACATAACCAAGAGCAAAGCTCGGTGAGCAGGAAACATCCACGCTGAATTATCTCCCACGTAAAGTTTCACAGCCTGTCTCACAACGCTGCCTTTGTCTCGTTCCTCTTGGACTTTCATATGCCTGCTTATGCATTCATGTGTGTGTGTGTGTGTGTGTGTGTGTGTGTGTGTGTGTGTGTGTGTGTGTGTGTTTGAGTTCTCACTTCATGAGGATACATGGAGCTGAAGTCTTCACCGGTTACCATGACAATACTTCTTTGCACGGGTTTGGAACAATCCCCTACCTGTATTGCCTCAGAGTAGAAGTGAAATTAATAAGATTTGTCCTTGGGTACTAACATACATGCACTGAGTGAAGGTTTGATACATTGTGTTAATCAATCCTGGTTTTACACAGCTGCATTCATCACATGAATTCATTTTCCCCTCTTTCAGCACAATACTGTATGTGCAGAGTCCTTGCGCCGTTGGATTTTTGTGAATAGAAATCGATAATTTGCATTGATGGACCGTCTAATGAACCCAACAAAAAGCTAAATATATGACCGTCTCCAAACAAACTTACTGTATGTGCATTGCCATTAATGATCCCTCCATCAACAGAAAACCACACTTCCACAATGTGGAAGATGGAGAAGAACATCATTTAGAATGTGGACGAGCACTTTCTCATCAAACATCTCAAACACTATACATGCTTTTATATATATTTATATACAAGAATTTTGCCCTCAGACTCTGAACAATGGCATCAATGGCAGCATCCCTGGGGTCACCATGTGGCCAGTAATAGAGATTTAGCATTTTGGCGATAGCTCATGAATCATGTGGTGTAGTAGGAAAAATACTTTTTCTTGGATGTTCTTGTATCAACACTATGGATGTGTTATCGGAACTGGATACCGAAACTCAAAGATGCCATCTACTCACTTAAAATGAAAATTGCTTCCCCCCATTGGCAGTTGTGTTTCTCCTGCTGGCTTTTCACTTTTCTACGCTGTGTGAAAGTTTTACAAATAATGGAGTAAAAATTGATAAATAAATGTGTGTGAATGTTTGTAAGTTAAATCAGAGGAGACTTTAGCAGTGTGGCTTATGTGGGTTGTTGTTCAGAGTCTGTGGATCTTGTGTAGCTTGTGCGTAGCTTGTGTGTAGCTTGTGTGTAGCTTGTGTATGTTGCCGTCTGCTCTGCTTGTAGGAAATCAAAGTTACTGCTTTATTGAAAGTCAGCGTAGATGGATACTGCATCCAAATAAGGTGTCAACGTAGACGGATACCATAAACTGTCGAAACTAGGGGCGCATCATTGTGAAAACAAAAAAATATGAAATAAAGATGTCTCCCTATTTAGTTTTTGGTTTCTTTCTCAAAGAGGAACCCTTCACTTGCGATTTACAGAGCAGATACAGTATGTCAGCTGTAGCAGTCAAAAAACAGGCAATTTAGTTGCAGTTGAATTTTAATACATCAATGATCAAGTAAACAGTTTACTTTGTTTTTTGGTATTCCTCACCCGCTTCCTATTGGTTACCAGAGTTTGTTTCCTACATAAGTGGCTGTGACCTCTGTGAATAAACTGCTGTAACTCTTCAATATAAGGTTCAGTTACACACGTGGGTTACATGTGCACAAATGAAAACCCTGTAAAATGTTAAGTGGCAAATATTTATTATTCAGTAAAAAAAAAAAAAATATTTAATGTATTTATATTACCATTACAGACATGACAGGCATACACAGGTGCCCCCTGGCCATCTTCTCGACATACTGACCATAAAAAAAAAAGAGTATAAAAAAACATTTAAAATATTTCATATGTGCTTGTGCCCGCTGGTCAATGAAGCAATGAAGTCATCAAGTATTATATTGTAAAAAAAATAAATAATCAAAAGGCTGATTGAGATAGCATGAAAACGTTATTTTGTCCAGAGCCGCAGCCGGCACCGCAGCCTCCTCGTCCCACAGTGTCCTGGCAGCACATGGTCTCTTCCAGCCCAGGCTCCAGGCCTGTGGCTCAACACACTGAAGCCCCACTTCTTTTTCTTCAATTTAATTTGCAATGCTAATGCACAGGAGACAGCTGTCATCTTTCAGCGACCATGATCAATCCAAGCCGGGGGGGGGGGGGGGGGGGGGGGGGGGGGGGGGAGGGAAGGGAGGAAAGGCGGAGGAAAAAAAAAAAAGATAAATAAAACTGCTGGGTAAATAGGTCGCCCTATTATCTTCTGGCCTTGCATGGGTGCCGGTCCTTGAGAGCATGAATTTCAATGAAAGTCCCTTTCACTGGGGGAAAGAAGAAAGAGAATAAAATATGGAAAGATGCCTACAGAAACAAATGAGAGCAGAAAATTGGAAAAAAGTGGAATGAAGGAAAGCAAAAAGTTCAGCTGCCTTGTTGAAAGTACTTCATGAAGAGTATG